>NC_036860.1:64066951-64083510 GCF_002910315.2 Salvelinus sp. IW2-2015
AGACAGACGAAGCAATCTGAAAGAGATTCCGAGACACCCCTTGAAGGCAAACCCTCACCTAGAAAACCTTCCCCCAGATGGGTGTTTGTGGAGTGACAGAGGATCAGTATGAGATGAAGTAGACTTTAAAACTGCTCAGTCGTTTACAATGACTCTCAACTTTATCTTCCTCCCTTTCCTTTCCTTCCTCTGCAGTGATCTGATAGACATAGACAGGCCGACAGGGGAACGCCAAATGTCCTGTCACAACGCCTTGTCATTACACGTCAGTGGAGATAGAGGACAGGAGGAGAGGCGAGGTGGAACCCAAACTATAGACCCACACTCTCATCTGTCTCATCTATTAAAACAGAAAAGTCTTCTATCACTCCCTCTGGTTGGGTTGTCATGTTAAATCAACTCCAGTTTTCACAAGGCTAAACAGAACAGAGGTGGAACAATACATTGACCCTGGTGGCCAGGGAGTGACATCATGATGGACAAAGCACTTCCCACTGATTAATGAGCAGCACGCAAAGTAGTCCTCCTCATTAGCTAGCTGTCCTGTCGTTACCATGGCAATGTGCCCTCAGGGCCGACAGCAGTGAGATGTCAGCAGGTTTGGGGGGAGGCAAGGTGACTGAAAGTGGGGGTGGAGGGTTGTAGGACTGCTGCCCTGCCATGGGGGCTTGGGGACAGAGAGACACAGCCACAGCTAGTGGGGAGAGGAAAGAGAGGAGAAGAGAGGGAGTATTGGGGGAAGGTGACACAGAGAAGAGAGGGGCAGTGGGGGGAAGTTGACACAGAGAAGAGAGGGAGTATTGGGGGAAGGTGACACAGAGAAGAGAGGGAGTATTGGGGGAAGGTGACACAGAGAAGAGAGGGAGTATTGGGGGAAGGTGACACAGAGAAGAGACGGAGTATTGGGGGGAAGGTAGTGTAGTGGGTGAAGGAGTGACCAAGCCTTGGGGACAGGGACAGTTACATCAGGCTAGGTCATCACAACACTAGAGGACAGGACAGAGTTCTAGAATCACACCAACCCACGGTTGTCTGCTACCTCTGGGGTTCACTCTGCCTTTCACACCCCAATCTCTCTTTCTCCCTCTCTCTTTCACACCACAATCTCTCTTTCTCCCTCTCTCTTTCACACCACTCTCTCTCTTTCTCCCTCTCTCTTTCACACCACTCTCTCTCTTTCTCTCTCTCTCTTACACACCACTCTCTCTCTTTCTCCCTTTCTCTTACACACCACTCTCTCTCTTTCTCCCTCTCTCTTACACACCACTCTCTCTCTTTCTCCCTCTCTCTTTCACACCACTCTTCATGCTATTGTCTCTCCTCTCTCTTACACACCACTCTCCTCTTCTCCCCCTCTCTTACACACCCTCTCTCTTCTTATCTCCCTCTTCTTTCCACACCCACTCTCTTTCTCCTCTCTCTAACACACCAACTTCTCTCTCTCTTCTCCCTCTCTCTTACACACCCAACTCTCCTCCTGGTCTCTTCTCTTAACACCTCCTTTCCCCTTACCCTCTACACCCCTACTCTCCTCTTTCTCACCTCTCTCTTACCAACCACTCCTCTCCTCCCTTGCTTCTTTCCCCTCCTTCTTACACACCTAGTCTCCCTCTCTCTTTCTCCCTCTCTCTTACACCAACTCTCTCTCTTTCTCCCTCTCTCTTCAACAGCCATCTCTCTCTCTTTCTCCTCTCTCTCTTACACACCACTCTCTCTCTTTTTCTCCTCTCTTTCACACCACCTCTCTTCATCCCTCTTACCACTCCTCCTCTTTCTCCCTCTCTATCTACACACCACTACTCTCTCTTTCTTCTCCCTCTCTAATACACACCACTCTACTCTCTTTCTGCCTCTCTCTTACACACCACTCCCTCTCTTTCACCACCACACTCTCCTTTCTCCCTCTCTCTACACACCACTCTCTCTCTTTCTCTCTTTTTCACGCCACTCTCTCTCTTTCTCCCTCTCTCTTACACACACAACTCTCTCTCTTCTCCCTCTCTCTTTCACACCACACTCCTCTCCTCTTTCTCCCTCTCTTTCACCACACTCTTCTCTTTCTCCTCTCTCTACACACCACTCTCTCTCTTTCTCCCTCTCTCTTACACACCACTCTCTCTCTTCTCCCCTCTCTTTTCACACCATTCTCCTCTCTCGCTCCCTCTTCTCTTCTACCCCACTCTCTTTCTTCCCTCTCTCCTTTCTATTACCCTTAAAGAACCGACTTTTAATCAGCAATATTTTTTAGGACAACAATTCATATGGTCCTATTTTTACTACATTCTTGCCAGATAAGCCTTTTGTATACATAGGCGAATTGGTGATGTCCATTTATAAAATCCATTGAAATATACAACCATCAAAAAATAATCCACTATTCACTCATTTTAGTAGTCCTAAGAAACATTATGAGACTATAAAATGCATTTTCAAAGAATAGAATGGCAATTTTGAGTGATGATGTTACTGGTCTGTGCAGCCTATAGTCTACATGGCTGTTGCCATGCACAAAATATATATTTATTCATTAAACAGAGCTCAAGGCAAACCCATGTTTTCTGATCCATGTTTAATCTCTTTCCTACCCTCACTCCACTATGTTAGGGAACGGGCGTAGGGCTACATGAAGGTATATTCATCAAGATATCAATAGAAAACAATGTGAGCTCGTGTTCATATTTCACAACCTTTGCGGCTTTTTGGAGATGCCTACTACCCGCCATTCGAGCAAAATAGCGCCCTATATATTAGGCTACCATTAGTTACGCATGCTAAACGATTTCTGATCAGTGATAGATTGAACACTTGATTAGGCTACATTACAGCATGCTAAACATTTCTGATCAGTGATAGATGAACACTTGATTAGGCTACATTACAGCATGCTAAACGTTTCGATCAGTGATAGATGAACACTTGATTTAGGCTACATTACAGCATGCTAAACGTTTCTGATCAGTGATAGATGAACACCTTATTAGGCTACATTACCAGCATGCAAACGTTTCTGACTCCAGTGCATAGGATGCAACACTTGATAGGCTACATGTACAGCATGCTAAACGTTTCTGATCAGTGATAGATGAACACTTGATTTAGGCTACATTACAGCATGCTAAACGTTTCTGATCAGTGATAGATGAGCAAACGTACAGATGAGCTATACCACCTCCACTTATTTTCCCAGCCAGAGAATAAACCAAATATACCCACAGAGATTCAGTGGATCAACATCACATTGATTAAAATAGGTGTGCCTGTTGTAAAATAAATATCATTCGCGTAGTGTTGTCATTTGTTGGATACTGTAGGCACTTGCCTTTCTTGGCAATTGCCTGTTCAAAAATGTTGTGAAGGTTTAAACCAGTTTCATTCAGGTTTTTTTTGCCAAATTAAGTTCCAACTGTAATGTTGTGTTTGCTGCAATATAGCAATATACCATGAAAATGAAAAACCAAGAAGGTCGAGATACAATTCTAAACTTAATTTTTAAACTTAATTTAATATATACTGAACAAAAAAATAAACGCAACATGCAAAAGGTTCAAAGATTTGACTAACTTACAGTTCATATGAGAAAATCAGTCAATTGAAATAAATTCAATGGATTTCACATGACTGGGAATACAGATACGCATCTGTTGGTTACAGATACCTTAAAACAATGGGCCTCAGGATCTCATCACGGTATTTTTGTGCATTGAAATTGCCATCGATAAAATGCAATTGTTTTTGTTGTCCATAGTTTAGGCCTGCCCATACCATAACTCCACCGCCACTACTCTGTTCACAATGTTGACTGCAGCAAACCACTCGACCAAACTACGCCATACACATGGTCTGCAGTTTTGAAGCCGGTTGGATGTGTCGTGGCTGAATCAGATTTAGCTAGGTAACATAGATAGATAAGATGTTATTTTCATCATGTGCTTGTGAGATACTGTGGGCAGTTGCATTTTCCCTTCTGAGCTAGGGCTTAGTCACTTGTGGCCCAGAGAAGGGAGAGGTCAGGCTTGTCTTCATATGTCAATGTATCTGTTAAACCATGTGGTGCTATGAAGAATATCAGAAGGGGAGGAGGACAGAATGGAACATTGTTTTCTTATGGGAATGTGTCTGTAACTATTCCTAAACCATGTGAATGGATGGCGTTATTAATGGGGAACCAGTTAGTTATCTCATACAATGTCTGTACGCCAGTCACTCCCTACTTTTCTCATTGGGGGAAGGAGTATAGCAGTGTTTGGAACCATTGTATGTCCCCTCTGAGGTTGCCCTTATCTTGATCTAGTATATGACCTAAGAGGCTCACTGTCTTTTCTGAGCTTATCCAGGAGGGGGTGTATTTTAGATGGGAGTATCTAGACTTGACAATTGATATATGCCATTGGATGAGGTAATGTTGTGGTACCAAGTATGAGATTGAAACCTCGTCTTAGGAGACCAAACTGAACGATAATTTATAGCTAATGCTATCTAGCTATGGGATACTCCTCTTTTAAGTAAAATGTTCTTTGTAAGTTGAGAGGGGTGTATCTTGGCTATAAATGAAACTAAGAATTGTTTTGTAAGGACTCTCAGAGAATTCATTTATAGACACTGAATTGATCTGAGAGTCAAAAAGGGCTATGGTGAAGCTCATATTTTATTAAAGATGGACTTTATAATATAACTCTGACTTGTGTGTGGTTGGATCTCTTTATTGGGTAATACAGGAAATTACCACGACAGATGTACTGCCAAATTCTCAAAAATGAGATTGGAGACGGTTTATGGTAGAGAAATTAACATTCAATTCTCTGGGATCAGCTCTGGTGGACATTCCTGCAGTCAGCATGCCAATTGCACGCTCCCTCAAAACTTGAGATACTGTATCTGTGGCATTGTGTTGTGTGACAAAACTGCACATTTTTGAGTGGCCTTGTATTGTCCCCAGCACAAGGTGCACCTGTGTAATGCTCATGCTGTTTAATCAGCTTCGTTGATATGCCACACCTGTCAGGTGGATGGATTATCTTGACAAAGGAGAAATGCACTCTAACAGGGATGTGAACACATTTGTGCACACAATATGAGAGAAATAAGCTTTTTGTGCGTATGGACAACATCTGTGATCTTTTATTTCAGCTCATAAAACATGGGACCAACACTTTACATGTTGCGATTATATTTTAGTTCAGTGTAATAACGTTTTGGTATTTTCCCTATAAACAACGACTGACCAACTGTATATATATATATCATACAGAGGACATCTAAGCCTATAGGCCTATACATGCAATGCCCTGATGCATTTAGCTGAGGTGGAATATTGTTGTTTTAGGAAAGTAAAAACCAACAAAACAGGTTCTAAAGTTGATGCTACACATCGAAAACACAACGAATAGTGTTTTTGTCATTTGTTATAGGCTGTTTTTAAGGACTACGTTTTTAAGGACTCAAATGCGTCTCATTTGGCCCAATATCCCTTGTGTATTGGTGGCGATGGCTGCGTGGGTGGATTGGCCCAATATCCCTTGTGTATTGGTGGCGATGGCTGCGTGGGTGGAGGCCCTAATGGGTTACGCACCCAATGAACAGGCCTATGGATGACTGGTACATTTTTCAAATGTCAAATAAATTAAAATCTTCCCAGACACCCTGGTGTGTGTGTGTGTGGTGTGGTGTGGTTATGTGTGTGTGGTGTGTGTGTCGTGCGTGTGTGTGTGTGGTGTGCGAGTGTGCGTGCGTGCGCGCGCGTTTGTGTGTGTGTGTGTGTGTGTGTGTGAGTGATCCCTCAAGCCAATACGCTACATCTACTGTATACAATAGAAATAGTAATGCCTCAATGGACAGCTCAGCCCTCTGAGACAATTACACTACATCAATAACAAATGGTGGAATTATGAATTCAAAACCCCTCACCATGTCATGGTAATGGTGCCAGAGGAGATGGCTGCCGTTTTACGGTCTCCTAGCCAATGTGCCATCGTGTGTGTTTTTCCGCGTTATTTGTAACTTATTCTGTATTAATGTTTCTGCCACATTTTTATTTATATTTTTTGCTCATCTATAATTTTACCAAAGACTTATTTTCTTAAAACTGCATTGTTGGTTAAGGGCTTGTAAGTAAGCATTTCACTGTAAGGTCTACACCTGTTGTATTCGACGCATGTGAACAAAACCGTTTGATTTGGTTCGATTTGATCTAAAAGGAAGTGACACCCTTTACAAAAAATGGCTTGTAAGCACCTTAAACTCTAACGTGTTTGTGTGTGTGTGGGGGGTGGGGGGGGGACTTGTTGCTAAGCTACTGTTTAATAAAGAAGATGGTGCACTGCTGAAGTTAATTAATATTCTGTTAACTCATACCCAAATAATGTTGTTGACTCGCCCTATACTTGTATTTGTGGCCAAAGCATAAATTCCTCTCTCTCCTCCTCTCCACCTCTCTCTCTACTGGTTAGGTTAGTCTGTGTGTGCGTGCGTGCGTGCGTGTGTGTGTTTGTGTGTGTGTTTTGCTCATATGGATTGACCTTCAACAGTCACCATACTAATCTCAGCAAAAGAAGAAACGTCCTCTCACTTTCAACTGCGTTATTTTTCAGAAAACTTAACATGTGTAAATATTGTATGAACATAACAAGATTCACAACCTGAGACATAAACTGAACAAGTTCCACAGACATGTGACCAACAGAAATTGAAATAATGTGTCCTGAACATATGGGGGGGCCAAAATCAAAAGAAACAGTCAGTATCTGGTGTGGCCACCAGCTGCATTAAGTACTGCAGTGCATCCTCCTCCTCATGGACTGCAACCAGATTTGCCAGTTCTTGCTGTGAGATGTTACCCCGCTCCTTCCACCAAGGCACCTGCAATTTCCTGACATTTCTGGGGGAATGGCCCTAGCCCTCACCCTCCGATCCAACAGGTCCCAGACGTGCTCAATGGGATTGAGATCCGGGCTCTTCGCTGGCCATGGCAGAACACTGACGTTCCTGTCTTGCTTGAAATCACACACATGTGGCATTGTCATGCTGGAGGTCATGTCAGGATGAGCCCTGCAGGAAGGGTACCACATGAGGGAGGAGGATGTCTCCCTGTAATGCACAGCATTGAGATTGCCTGCAATGACAACAAGCTCAGTCCGATGATGCAGTGACACACGCCCCAGACCATGACGGACCCTCCACCTCCAAATCGATCCCCTCCAGAGTACAGCCCTCGGTGTAACGCTCATTCCTTCTACGATAAACGCGAATCCGACCATCACCCCTGGAGAGACAAAACGCAAACTCGTCAGTGAAGAGCACTTTTTGCCAGTCCTGTCTGGTCCAGCGACAGTGGGTTTGTGCCCATAGGCGACGTTGTTGCCGGTGATGTCTGGTGAGGACCTGCCTTAACAACAGGCCTGCAAGCCCTCAGTCCCAGCCTCTCTCCGCCTATTGTGGACAGTCTGAGCACTGATGGAGGGATTGTGCGTTCCTGGTGTAACTCGGGCAGGTTGTTTGTTGCCATCCTGTACCTGTCCCGCACGTGTGATGTTCGGATGTACTGATCCTGTGCAGGTGTGTTACACGTGGTCTGCCACTGCGAGGACGATCAGCCTGTCCGTCCTGTCTCCTGTAGCGCTGTCTTAGGCGTCTCACAGTACGGATTATTGCAATTTATTGCCTGGCCACATCTGCAGTCCTCATGCCTCCTTGGCAGCCTGCCTAAGGCACATTCCGCAGATGAGCAGGGACCCTGGGCATCTTCCTTTTGGTGTTTTTTCAGAGTCAGCAGAAAGGCCTCTTTAGTGTCCTAAGGTTTTCATAACTTGCGACCTTAATTGCCTACCATCTGTAAGCTGTTTAGGTGTCTTAACGACCGTTCCACCAGGTGCATGCTCATTAATTCTGTTTATGGTTCATTGAACAAGCATGGGAAACAATGTTTAAACTCTTTACAATTAAGATCTATGAAGTTAGTTGGATTTTTACGAATTATCTTTGAAAGACGGGGTCCTGAAAAAAGGACGTTTCTTTTTTTGCTGAGTTTAGGACTACTTAGTATACAAAGAAACACACACATTATTGAATTCTTGTTTTGCCCTTTTTTGTCCTTTTTCGTGCTGTCCTGGCTCCATCGACATACACAGTGTGTATGTCACATTACTCTGAAACAACATCAAAACACACTCTTAAAAGCACTCTGTTGTTCTGGCTGACTGTTTATCTATTTGCAGTATACAGGTAATATTGAATCAAATCAATGCTGTCCTCAGCAAGCTGAGCTCCCAACTCTAACTAATGGAAGGGCTCCATCGGCATGGAAACGGCAATCAAAACAGACGCTGTTATTTTTTGAATTATATAATTATATATATGGTAGCATTATTATCATTATAAAAACAGGAAAATAACAGTGTTTTCTGGTTGAGAACACAGCAGCCCCCGTGACGCAGGTTTTGTCCTCCATCTCTTTTTTTTTTTACATTTTAGTCATTTAGCAGACACTCTTATCCAGAACAACTTACAGGAGCAATTATGGTTAAGTGCCTTGTTCAAGGCCACATCTCCAGAATTTTCCCCTAGTCGGCTCAGGGATTCGAACCAGCAACCTTCCAGTTACTGGCCCAGCGCTCTTAACCTCTTTTAACCTCTCATAACCTCTAGGCTCCTCTCCCTCTCCCCTCCTCCCCCTCCTCCAATCATTCTCACTCTCCCTTTCCTCTCCTCTTTTCTCTTCTGGCCAAGAGACCTTTCAGAATCTCAGAAGGAATCACAGAATGAGGGGGGTTGCCTAGCAACCAGAGTTCTAACTGTTCTAGAGGCCTGAGACATAGAGAGAAGGAGGGAACGTGAGAGAGAGATAGAAAGAGTGAGAGAGAGGGAAGGAGGAATAGGTTGTGATCACGACAAACATTGGCCATTATATTGGTACTGGTAGTCACATCTATTTGTGGAATACAGCAGACAGTGAAGAGAAGACATTTGTGTGGGCTAATGAATAAACCTATCCAAGAGCCTGCGAAAACAATATAAAAAACAGCTAATATATTACAGATTTGCCCACGTATTTATCAACTATCTCAACTGTCTCAACTGTTTCAACTATCTCAACTATCTCAACTGTCTCAACTGTCTCAACTGTCTCAACTGTCTCAACTGTCTCAACTGTCTCAACTGTCTCACTGTTTCAACTGTCTACTGTGTTAACTGTCTACTGTCTAACTGTCTCAACTGTCTAACCTGTCTATGTTTCAACTGGTCTCAACTGGTTTTTCCACTATCTCAACTGTTTCAAACTATTCAACTAATCTCAACTGATCTCAATGTCTATCTCAACCTGTTTAACCTGTCTCATGTTACTTCACTGTCTTCACCTGTCTCAATGTCTCAGTCCTGTCTCAATGTCTTCAACTGTCTTCAATGTCTCATGTCACTGTCTCAACCTGTTTTCAATTTCAACTGTTCAACTGTCCAACTGTCTCAACTGTTTCAACGTTCAACTATCTCAACTATCTCAACTATCTCAACTGTCTCAACTGTTCTCAACTGTTTCAACTATCTAAGCTATGTCTCAACTGAACTCTCAACTGTTTCAACTGTCTCAACTGTCTCAACTGTCTCAACTGTCTCACTGTCTCAACTGTCTCAACTGTCTCAACTGTCTCAACTGTCTCAACTGTTGTAAACTGTTGCCATGTCTCAAATGTTCAACTGTTTCAACACTGTTCTCACTGTCTCAACTGTCTTCAACTGTCTCAACTGTCTCAACTGTCTCAATCTAATGTCTAACTGTTCAACTGTCTCACTATTCTTCAACTTTCAATTCTAACTTCTAACTGTTTCAACTGATCTCAACTATTCACTGTTTAACTGTCTCAACTGTCTCAACTGTCTTCAACTGTTTCAACTGTTCAACTGTCTCAACTGTTCTCAACTGTTTCAACTGTTCAACTGTCTCAACTGTCTCACTGTCTCAACTGTCTCAACTGTCTCACTGTTTCAACTGTTTCAATTGTCTCAACTGTCTAACTGTCTCAACTGTTCAACTGTTCCTGTTCAACTTCTCAATCAACTGTCTCAACTATTAACTTTCACTTTCAATCTCACTGTTTAATGTCTCAATGTCTCAACTGTTTAACTGTTCAACTGTTCAACTGTCTCAACTGTTTCAACTGTCTCAACTGTCTAACTGTTAATGTCTCAACTGTTTCAACTGTCTCACTGTCTCAACTGTTCAACTGTCTCAACTGTCTCAACTGTCTCAACTGTCTACTGTGTCAACTGTCTCAACTGTTTCAACTATCTCAACTGTCTCACTGTCCCTCACTGTCTCAACTGTCTCAACTGTTTCAACTGTCTCAACTGTCTCAACTGTCTCAATGTAACTATCATCTCAACTGTCCTCAACTGTCTCAACTGTCCTAACTGTCTCACTGTTTTAATTCTCATATTACTTCTCAAATGTCTCAACTGTCTCAACTGTCTCAACTGTTCTCAACTGTCTCAACTGTCTCAACTGTCTCAATGTCTCAACTGTCTCAATGTTTCAACTGTTTCAACTGTTCTAATGTCTCAACTGTCTACTGTCTCAACTGTTCAACTGTTAACTTCTCAACTGTTTCAACTGTCTAACTGTTTCAACTATCTCTCACTGGTCTCAACTGTCTCAACTATCTCAACTGTTCAACTGTTGTCTAACTGTCTCAACTGTTTCAACTGTTTCAACTATCTCAACTGTCTCAACTGTTCAACTGTCTCAACTGTTTCAACTGTCTCAACTGTCCTAACTGTCTCAACTGTCTCAACTGTTTCAACTATCTCAACTATCAACTGTCTCAATGTTCAACTGTCTCAACTTCTCAATGTCTAAATGTTCAATTCTCAACTGTCTCAACTGTTTACTATCACTGTCTCAACTGTCTCAACTGTCTCAACTGTCTCAACTGTTTTCAACTGTTCAACTGTTCAAGTCTCAACTGTTCAACTGTCTCAACTATCTCAACTGTCTCAACTGTCTCAACTGTCTCAACTGTCTCAACTGTTCTCAACTGTTCACAACTATCTCAACTGTCTCAACTGTCTCAACTGTCTCAACTGTTTCAACTGTCTCAACTGTCTCAACTGTCTCAACTGTCTCAACTATCTCAACTGTCTCAACTGTCTCAACTTGTCCTCAACTATCTCAACTGTTTAACTATCTCAACTGTTTCAACTATCTAACTATTCACTGTCTCAACTGTCTCAACTGTTTCAACTATCTCAATGTTTCAACTATCTCACTGTCTCAACTGTGTTCAACTTCTCAATATTCAACTGTTCAACTGTCTCAACTATCTCAACTGTTTCAACTATCTCAACTTGTCTCAACTGTCTCAACTTCTCAACTGTTTCAACTATCTCAAACTGTCTCAACTGTTTCAACTATTCAATTCTAACTATCTCAACTGTCTCAACTGTTCAACTGTTTCAACTATCTCAACTGTTTCAACTATCTCAACTTGTCTAATTGTCAACTATTTCAACTATCTCAATAGTCTAATGTCTCAAACTGTCTCAACTGTTTCAACTATCTCAACTATCTCAACTGTCTCAAATATCTCTCAACTGTCTCAACTTATCTCAACTGTCTCAACTGTCTCAACTGTTTCAACTATCTCAACTATCTCAACTGTCTCAACTATCTCAACTGTTTCAACTATCTTCAACTGTTCAACTGTTTCAACTATCTCAACTATCTCAACTGTTCATAACTATCTCAACTGTTTCAACTATCTCAACTGTTCAACTGTCTCAACTGTTTCAACTATCTAACTATCTCAACTGTTCAATATTCAACTGTTTCACATTTCATGTCTCAACTGTTTCAACTATCTCAACTATCTCAACTGTTCAACTCTAACTATCTCAACTGTTTCAACTGTTTCAACTGTCTCAACTATGCTCAACTGTTTCAACTATCTCAACTGTTTCAACTATCTCAACTATCTCAACTGTCTCAACTGTCTCAACTGTTTCAACTGTCTCAACTGTTTTCAACTATCTCAACTGTTTCAACTATTCAACTATTCAACTGTCTCAACTGTCTCAACTGTTTCAACTGTCTCAACTGTTTCACTATTCAACTATTCAACTGTCTCAACTATCTCATATCAATGTTCAACTGTCTCAACTGTCTCAACTGTATCTCAACTGTTTCAACTATCTCACTGTTTAACTATCTCAACTATTCAACTGTCTCAACTGTCTCAACTGTTTCAACTGTTCAACTGTCTCAACTATCTCAACTGTCTCAACTATTCAACTATCTCAACTGTCTCAACTGTTCAACTGTCTCAACTGTTCTCAACTATCTTACTATCTCAACTGTCTCAACTGTCTCAACTGTCTCAACTGTCTCAACTGTCTCAACTATCTCAACTATCTCAACTGTCTCAACTGTCTCAACTGTCTTCAACTGTCTCAACTGTCTCAACTATCTCAACTGTCTCAACTGTCTCAACTGTTTCAACTATCTCAACTGTTTCAACTATCTCAACTATCTCAACTATCTCAACTGTCTCAACTGTTTCAACTGTTCACTTCAACTGTTTTCAACTGTTCAACTTCTCAACTGTCTTGACTTCTCAACTGTTTCAACTGTCTCAACTGTCTCAATATCTCAACTGTCTCAACTGTCTCAACTGTCTCAACTGTTTTCAACTGTTTCAACTTCTCAACTTCTCAACTGTTAACTGTCTCAACTGTCTCAACTGTCTCAACTGTTTCAACTATCTCAATGTTTCAACTGTTTCAACTATTCAACTGTTTCAACTATTCAACTATTCAACTGTCTCTTCAACTGTCTCAACTATCTCAACTGTTTAACTGTTTCAACTATCTCAACTGTTTCAACTATCTCTAACTATCTCAACTGTTTCAACTGTCTCAACTGTCTCAACTGTTCAACTGTTTCAACTTTCATTTCAACTGTCTCAACTGTCTCAACTGTTTCAACTATCTCATATTCAACTGGTCTCAACTGTCTCTAACTGTTTCAACTGTCTCAACTGTTCAACTGTTTCAACTATCTCAACTGTTTCAACTATCTCAACTGTCTCAACTGTCTCAACTGTTCTTAACTGTCTCAACTGTCTCAACTCTCAACTGTTTCAACTATCTCAACTGTTTCAACTATCAACTGTCTCAACTGTCTTCAACTGTTTCAACTGTCTCAACTGTCTCACTGTCTCAACTATCTCAACTGTTACTAATGTTTCAACTATCTCAACTGTTCAACTGTCTCAACTGTTTCAACTGTCTCAACTGTCTCAACTGTTTAACTATTCAACTGTTTCTAACTATCTCAACTGTCTCAACAGTCTCAACTGTTTCAACTATCTCAACTTATCTAACTATCTCAATATCTCAACTGTCTCAACTGTCTCAACTGTCTCAATGTCTCAACTGTCTCAACTTTAACTGTCTCAACTGTCTCAACTGTTTCAACTATCTCAACTGTTTCAACTATCTCAACTATCTCAACTATCTCAACTGTCAACTGTTTCAACTGTCTCAACTGTCTCACTGTTTCAACTATCTCAACTGTCTCAACTGTCTCAACTGTCTCAACTGTTTCAATGTTACTGTCTCAACTATTTAACTGTCTCAACTGTCTCAACTGTCTCAACTGTTTCAACTGTTTCAACTATTCTCAACTATCTCAACTATCTCAACTGTCTCAACTGTCTCAACTGTCTCAACTGTCTAACTGTCTCAACTGTTTCAACTATCTCAACTGTTTCAACTGTTTCAACTATTTCAACTGTTTCAACTATCTCAACTATCTCAACTGTCTCAACTGTTTCAACTGTCTCAACTATCTCAACTGTTTCAACTATCTCAACTATCTCACGTTCAACTGTCTCAACTGTTCAACTGTCTCAACTGTCTCAACTGTCTCAACTGTTTCAACTATCTCAACTGTTTCAACTATCTCAACTATCTCAACTGTCTCAACTGTCTCAACTGTTTCAACTGTCTCAACTGTCTTCAACTGTCTCAACTGTTTCAACTATCTCAACTGTTTCAACTGTCTCAACTGTTTTCAACTATCTCAACTGTTTCAACTGTCTCAACTGTTTCAACTGTCTCAACTATCTCACTATCTCAACTGTCTCAACTGTCTGTAACTATCTCAACTGTCTCTAACTGTCTCAACTGTTTCAACTATCTCAACTGTCTCAACTGTTTCAACTGTCTCAACTGTTCAACTGTTCAACTGTCTCAACTGTCTCAACTGTTTCATCAACTGTCTCAACTGTTTCAACTATCTCAACTGTCTCAACTGTTTCAACTGTCTCAACTGTTCAACTGTCTCAACTGTCTAACTATCTCAACTGTCTCAACTGTCTCAACTGTTTCAACTATCTCAACTGTCTCAACTGTTTCAACTTGTTCAACTGTCTCAACTGTCTCAACTGTCTCAACTGTCTCAACTGTTCTCAACTGTCTCAACTGTCTCAACTGTTTCAACTATTCAACTGTCTCAACTGTTTCAACTGTTCATTCTCAACTGTCTCAACTGTCTCAACTGTCTCAACTGTCTCAACTGTTTCAACTGTCTTAACTGTCTCAACTGTCAATGTCAACTGTCTCAACTGTTCAATTTCAACTGTCTCAATGTTTTCAACTGTCTCAACTGTTTCAACTATCTCAACTGTTTTCAACCCTGTTCAACTGTTTCAACTGTTCCCTGTTACTGTTTTCAATCTATCTCAACTGTTTCAACTATCTCAACTGTCTCAACTGTTCAACTGTTTCAACTGTTCAACTGTCTCAACTGTCTCAACTATCTCAACTGTTCAACTATTCAACTGTTCAACTTCAACTGTTTCAACTGTCTCAACTGTTTCAACTGTCTCAACTGTTTCAACTGTCTCAACTATCTCAACTGTCTCAACTATCTCAACTGTTTCAACTGATCTCACTGTCTCAACTGTCTCAACTGTTTACTGTTCAACTGTCTCAACTGTTTACTGTCTCAACTTGTTTCAACTATCTCAACTGTTTCAACTGTCTCAACTGTTTCAACTATTCAACTATCTCAACTATCTCAACTATCTCAATGTTCATGTCTCAACTGTCTCAACTGTCTCAACTGTCTCACTATCTCATGTTCAACTGTTAACTGTTTCAAACTATTAATGTTTCAACTATCTCAACTATTCACTTCTAATTCTAACTGTCTCAACTGTTCAACTGTTCTGTTCAACTGTTAACTTTCAACTGTCTCAACTGTCTCAACTGTTCAACTGTTTCAACTGTCTACTGTTCAACTATTTATGTCTCAATGTCTCACTGTTCAACTGTTTCAACTGTTTAACTATCTCAACTATCTCAACTATTCTACTGTCTCAACTGTCTCAACTGTCTCAACTGTCTCAACTGTCTCAACTGTTTTCAACTATCTCAACTGTTTCACTGTTAATATTTCAACTGTTTTCAACTATCTCAACTATCTCAACTGTCTCAACTGTTTAACTGTCTCAACTTCTCAACTGTTTCAATTCAATATCTCAACTGTCTTCAACTGTCTCAACTGTTTCAACTGTCTCAACTTCTCAACTGTCTCAACTGTTTCAACTATCTCAACTGTTTAACTATCTACTACTATCTCAAGTTTCTGTTCTACTGTTCAACTGTTAACCTATATCAACTGTTTCAATCTAGTCTCAACTGTTTCAACTATTCAACTGTTTAACTGTCTCAACTGTTTATTCAACTATCTCAACTGATCTCAATGTCTCCCAACTGTCTACTATCTAACTGTTCAACTGTTCAACTGTTTCAACTATCTCAACTGTCTCAACTGTTTACTGTCTCAACTGTCTCAACTGTCTCAATGTTCAACTGTCTACTGTTCAACTGTCTCAACTTGTTTCAACTATCTCAACTGTCTCAACTGTTTCAACTGTCTCAATGTCTCAACTGTCTCACTGTTTACTGTCTCAACTTAATGTCTCAACTTCTCAACTGTCTCAACTGTCTCAAATGTGTCTCAACTGTTTCAACTGTCTCAACTGTTTAACCTGTCAACTGTCTCAACTGTCTCAACTATTCAACTGTCTCAAATGTCTCAACTGTCTCAATGTCTTAACTGTCTCAACTGTCTCAACTGTTTAACTGTTCTCAACTGTCTACTACTATTATACTATGTTTATATTAATATACTACATGGTTTCATGTAATAGGTGTACTACAAGTTATGATAATGTTGATACCATTGTATTAATATGTAATAATGCTAATGCTAGCTGTGTAACCGTATCGTAGGTGATGTAATGCTAACAGAAGCTGTGTAAATGTGGGTGCTGATGACACTATGGTATTTAATGTTAATGCGATGCTAATGCTATCTATAGCTCTGCATTGCAGGTGCTGGTTTTGATGTTTAATTATAACCCTAATGTTAGCCGTTTGACTGTGTTTCCGTAGGTTCTAACGGAGTAGGGCTGCGTGTTCCAGGAGAGACATGTTTGGAGAGACCAGGATGGTTAACTGTAACGGTGCTGCTCTGGTGAGATTTTAGTCTGAATATATTGGGT
>NC_036860.1:64083535-64110711 GCF_002910315.2 Salvelinus sp. IW2-2015
AACTGTCGCAACTATCTCAACTATCTCAAACTGTCTCAACTATACTCACTATCTTCAACTATCTCAACTATCTCAACTGTTTCAACTGTCTCAACTGTCTCAACTGTTTCAACTGTCTCAACTGTCTCAACTGTCTTCAACTGTTTCAACTGTCTCAACTGTCTCAACTGTCTCAACTGTCTCAACTGTTTCAACTGTCTCAACTGTCTCAACTGTCCTCAACTGTCTCAACTGTCTCAAACTGTCTCAACTGTCTCAACTGTTCTCAACTGTCTCAACTGTTTCAACTATCTTCAACTGTCTCAACTGTCTCAACTGTCTCAACTTGTCTCAACTGTTTCAACTGTCTAACTGTCTCAACTGTCTCAACTGTCTCAACTATCTCAACTGTTCTCAAACTGTCTCAACTGTCTCAACTGTCTCAAACTGTTTCAACTATCTCAACTATCTAACTACTCAACTGTCTCACTGTTCCTCAACTGTCTTCACTGTTTCAACTGTCTCAACTGTTCAACTCGTCTCAACTGTCTCAACTGTCTCAACTGTTCAACTGTTTCAAACTGTCTCAACTGTCTCAACTGTCTCAAACTGTCTCAACTGTCTCAAACTGTTTCAACTGTCTCAACTGTTCAACTGTCTCAACTGTTTCAACTATCTCAACTGTCTCAACTGTCTCAACGATCTCAACTGTTTCAACTGTCTCAACTGTCTCAACTGTCTCAACTGTTTCAACTATCTCAACTGTCTCAACTGTTCAACTGTCTCAACTGTTCAACTGTCTCAACTGTCTCAACTGTCTCAACTGTCTCAACTGTTTCAACTATCTCAACATCTCAACTGTCCAACTGTCTCAACTGTCTCAACTGTCTCAACTGTTCTCAACTGTCTCAACTATTCTCAACTGTCTCAACTGTTTCAACTATCTTCAACTGTTCAACTGTCTCACTGCTCAACTGTCTCAACTGTTTCAACTGTCTCAACTGTTTCAACTGTCTCAACTGTCTCAACTGTCTCAACTATCTCAACTGTCTCAACTGTCTCAACTGTCTCAACTGTCTCAACTGTTTCAACTGTCTCAACTATCTCAACTGTCTCAACTGTCTCAACTGTCTCAACTGTTTCAACTGTTCAACTTCTCAACTGTCTCAACTGTCTCAAGTCTCATGTCTCAAACTGTCTCACTGTCTCAACTATCTCAACTGTTTCAACTATCGTTCAACTGTATTCAACTATCTCAACTATTCTCAACTGTTCTAACTGTCTTCAACTGTTTCAACTATCTCAACTGTTTCAACTAACTCAACTGTCTCAACTGTTCAACTATCTCAACTATCTCAACTGTTCTCAACTGGTCTCAACTATTCTCAACTGTTTCAAACTACTCAACTGTCTCAACTGTCTCAACTGTCTCAACTGTTTCAACTATTCAACTGTCTCAACTGTTCAACTATTCCAACTATCTCAACTATCTCAACTGTCTCAACTGTCTTCAACTGTTTCAACTATCTCAACTGTTTCAACTATCTCAACTGTCTCAACTGTTTCAACTATCTCAACTATCTCAACTATCTCAACTGTCTCAACTGTCTCAACTGTTTCAACTATCTCAACTATCTCAACTGCTCAACTATCTCAAACTGTCTCAACTTCTCACTGTCTCAACTGCTCAACTGTTTCAACTATCTCAACTATCTCACTGTCTCAACTATCTCAACTGTTTCAACTATCTCAACTGTTCAACTGTTTCAACTATCTCAACTATCTCAACTGTCTCAACTATCTCAACTGTCTCAACTATCTCAACTGTCTCAACTGTCTCAACTGTTTCAACTATCTCAACTATCTCAACTGTCTTCAACTATCTCAACTGTTTCAACTATCTCAACTGTCTCAACGTTTCAACTATCTTCAACATCTCAACTGTCTCAACTATCTCAACTATTCTCAACTGTTTCAACTGTCTCAACTGTCTTCAACTATCTCAACTGTTTCAACTATCTCAACTGTTTCAACTATCTCAACTATCTCAACTGTTCTCAACTGTCTCAACTGTTTCAACTGTCTCAACTGTTTCAACTATCTCAACTGTTTCAACTATCTCAACTATCTCAACTGTCTCAACTGTCTCAACTGTTTCAACTGTCTCAACTGTTTCACTATCTCAACTTCTCAACTGTCTCAACTATCTCAACTATCTCAACTGTTTCAAACTGTCTCAACTGTCTCAACTATCTCAACTGTTTCAACTATCTCAAACTGTTTCAAATATCTCAACTATCTCAACTGTCTCAACTGTCTCAACTGTTTCAACTGTCTCAACTGTCTCAACTATCTTCAACTGTTCTCAACTATCTCAACTATCTCAACTGTCTCAACTGTCTCAACTGTCTCAACTGTTCTCAACTATTCTCAACTATCTCAACTGTCTTCAACTGTCTCAACTGTCTCAACTGTCTCAACTGTCTCAACTATCTCAACTATCTCAACTGTCTCAACTGTCTCAACTGTCTCAACTGTCTCAACTGTCTCAACTATCTCAACTGTCTCAACTGTTCTCAACTGTTTTCAACTATCTCAACTGTTTCAACTATCTCAACTATCTCAACTATCTCAACTGTCTAACTGTTTCAACTGTCTCAACTGTCTCAACTGTTCAACTATCTCAACTGTCTCAACTGTCTCAACTGTCTCAACTGTTTCAACTGTCTCAACTGGCTCAACTATCTCAACTGTCTCAACTGGCTCAACTGTCTCAACTGTTTCAACTGTTTCAACTATCTCAACTATCTTCTCAACTGTCTCAACTGTCTCAACTGTTTCTCAACTGTCTCAACTGTCTACTCAACTGTTTCAACTTAACTATCTCAACTGTTTCAACTTTCTCAACTATCTCAACTGTTTCAATCTGTCGTCTCAACTCAATGTTTAACTATCTCAACTGTTTCAACTATCTCAACTATCCTCAACTGTTTCAACTGTCTCAACTGTCTCAACTGTCTCAACTGTTTCAACATATCTCAACTGTTCAACTGTCTCAACTATCTCAACTGTTTCAACTATCTCAACTATCTCAACTGTCTCAACTGTCTCAACTGTTTCAAAGTCTAACGTTCTCAAACTGTTTCAACTATCTCAACTGTTTCAACTATCTCAACTGTCTCAACTGTCTCAACTGTTTCAACTGTCTCAACTGTCTCAACTATCTCAACTGTTCTCAACTATCTCAACTGTTTCAACTATCTTCAACTGTCTCAACTGTCTCAACGTTTCAACTGTCTCAACTGTCTCAACTGTCTCAACTATCTCAACTGTCTCAACATCTCAACTGTTTCAACTATCTCAACTGTCTCAACTGTCTCAAATGTTTCAACTGTCTCAACTGTCTCAACTGTTTCAACTATCTCAACTGTTTCAACTATCTCAACTGTCTCAACAGTCTCAACTGTTTCAACTATCTCCACTATCTCAACTATCTCAACTATCTCAACTGTCTCAACTGTCTCAACTGTCTCAACTGTCTCAACTGTCTCAACTATCTCAACTGTCTCAACTGTCTCAACTGTTTCAACTATCTCAACTGTTTCAACTATCTCAACTATCTCAACTATCTCAACTGTCTCAACTGTTTCAACTGTCTCAACTGTCTCAACTGTTTCAACTATCTCAACTGTCTCACTGTCTCAACTGTCTCAACTGTTTCAACTGTCTCAACTGTCTCAACTATCTTAACTGTCTCAACTGTCTCAACTGTCTCAACTGTTTCAACTGTTTCAACTATCTCAACTATCTCAACTATCTCAACTGTCTCAACTGTCTCAACTGTCTCAACTGTCTCAACTGTCTCAACTGTTTCAACTATCTCAACTGTTTCAACTGTTTCAACTATTTCAACTGTTTCAACTATCTCAACTATCTCAACTGTCTCAACTGTTTCAACTGTCTCAACTATCTCAACTGTTTCAACTATCTCAACTATCTCAACTGTCTCAACTGTCTCAACTGTTTCAACTGTCTCAACTGTCTCAACTGTCTCAACTGTTTCAACTATCTCAACTGTTTCAACTATCTCAACTATCTCAACTGTCTCAACTGTCTCAACTGTTTCAACTGTCTCAACTGTCTCAACTGTCTCAACTGTTTCAACTATCTCAACTGTTTCAACTGTCTCAACTGTTTCAACTATCTCAACTGTTTCAACTGTCTCAACTGTTTTCAACTGTCTCAACTATCTCAACTATCTCAACTGTCTCAACTGTCTCAACTATCTCAACTGTCTCAACTGTCTCAACTGTTTCAACTATCTCAACTGTCTCAACTGTTTCAACTGTCTCAACTGTCTCAACTGTCTCAACTGTCTCAACTGTCTCAACTCTCAACTGTTTCAACTGTCTCAACTGTTTCAACTATCTCAACTGTCTCAACTGTTTCAACTGTCTCAACTATCTCAACTGTCTCAACTGTCTCAACTATCTCAACTGTCTCAACTGTCTCAACTGTTTCAACTATCTCAACTGTCTCAACTGTTTCAACTGTCTTCAACTGTCTACTGTTCCAACTGTCTCAACTGTCTCAACTGTCTCAACTGTCTCAACTGTCTCAACTGTTTCAACTATCTCAACTGTCTCAACTGTTTCAACTGTCTCAACTGTCTCAACGTCTCAACTGTCTCAACTGTCTCAACTGTCTCAACTGTTTCAACTGTCTCAACTGTCTCAACTGTCTCAACTGTCTCAACTGTCTCAACTTCTCAACGTTCAACTGTCTCAACTGTTTCAACTGTCTCAACTGTTTCAACTATCTCAACTGTTTCAACTGTCTCAACTGTTTCAACTGTCTCAACTGTCTCAACTGTTTCACTATCTCAACTGTTTCAACTATCTCAACTGTCTCAACTGTCTCAACTGTTTCAACTGTCTCAACTGTCTCTACTGTCTCAACTATCTCAACTGCTCAAACTATCTCAACTGTTTCAACTATCTCAACTGTCTCAACTGTCTCAACTGTTTCAACTGTCTCAACTGTCTCAACTGTCTCAACTATCTCAACTGTCTCAACTATCTCAACTGTTTCAACTTCTCAACTGTCTCAACTGTCAACTGTTTCAACTGTCTCAACTGTCTCAACTGTTTCAACTGTCTCAACTGTTTCAACTATCTCAACTGTCTCAACTGTCTCAATGTTTCAACTATTCTCAACTATCTCAACTATCTCAACTATCTCAACTGTCTCAACTGTCAACTGTCTCAACTGCTCAACTGTCTCAACTATCTCAACTGTCTCAACTGTCTCAACTGTTTCAACTATCTCAACTGTTTCAACTATCTCAACTATCTCAACTATCTCAACTATCTCAACTGTCTCAACTGTTTCAACTGTCTCAACTGTCTCAACTGTTTCAACTATCTCAACTGTCTCAACTGTCTCAACTGTCTCAAACTGTTCAACTGTCTCAACTGTCTCAACTATCTTAACTGTCTCAACTGTCTCAACTGTCTCAACTGTTTCAACTGTTTCAACTATCTCAACTATCTCAACTATCTCAACTGTCTCAACTGTCTCAACTGTCTCAACTGTCTCAACTGTCTCAACTGTTTCAACTATCTCAACTGTTTCAACTGTTTCAACTATTTCAACTGTTTCAACTATCTCAACTATCTCAACTGTCTCAACTGTTTCAACTGTCTCAACTATCTCAACTGTTTCAACTATCTCAACTATCTCAACTGTCTCAACTGTCTCAACTGTTTCAACTGTCTCAACTGTCTCAACTGTCTCAACTGTTTTCAACTATCTCAACTGTTTCAACTATCTCAACTATCTCAACTGTCTCAACTGTTTCAACTGTCTCAACTGTCTCAACTGTCTCAACTGTTTCAACTATCTCAACTGTTTCAACTGTCTCAACTGTTTCAACTATCTCAACTGTTTCAACTGTCTCAACTGTTCAACTGTCTCAACTATCTCAACTATCTCAACTGTCTCAACTGTCTCAACTATCTCAACTGTCTTCAACTGTCTCAACTGTTTCAACTATCTCAACTGTCTCAACTGTTTCAACTGTGCTCAAACTGTCTCAACTGTCTCAACTGTCTCAACTGTCTCAAACTGTTTTCAACTGTCTTCAACTGTTTCAACTTATCTCAACTGTCTCAACTGTTTCAACTGTCTCAACTGTTACTCTCAACTGTCTCAACTGTCTCAACTGTCTCAACTGATCTCAACTGTCTCAACTGTCTCAACTGTTTCAACTAGTCTAAACTGTCTCAACTGTTCTCAACTGGTCTCAACTTGTTTTCAAACTGTCAACTGTCTCAACTGTCTCAACTGTCTCAACTATCTCAACTGTCTCAACTGTCTCAACTGTCTCAACTGTTTCAACTGTCTCAACTGTCTCAACTGTTTCAACTGTCTCAACTGTCTCAACTGTCTCAACTATCTCAACTGTCTCAACTGTTTCAACTATCTCAACTATCAACTAACATTATGGTATTCATGTTAATAGGAACTGTACCATACAAGTTATGATAATGTTGATACCATTGTATTAATATGTAATAATGCTAATGCTAGCTGTGTAACCGTATCGTAGGTGATGTAATGCTAACAGAAGCTGTGTAAATGTGGGTGCTGATGACACTATGGTATTAATGTTAATAGCGATGCTAATGCTATCTATAGCTCTGCATTGCAGGTGCTGGTTTTGATGTTAATTATAACCCTAATGTTAGCCGTTTGACTGTGTTTCCGTAGGTTCTAACGGAGTAGGGCTGCGTGTTCCAGGAGAGACATGTTTGGCAGAGACCAGGATGGTTCAACTGTAACGGTGCTGCTCTGGTGAGACAATCTTCAGTCTGATAATATTGGGTAAGGTGGTTGGCAAGGTTACTATACTAAACTGAAACCAAAACTAAAACTAATCATAAAGAAACGATTTAATAAACTGAAATAAAATCATTAATAAACTATTATCTTTGACTCCAAAACTAACTAAAACAAAATACAAAGTTTTAGTTTTATGAGAGACAAAAATCAAATGGGGTTTTCAAGCTTTTTTTGTCATGGGGTTTTCAAGCTTCTGAATCTGGCAGGTCAAGTTGAGATTGACGTTGCCATTAGTAGCGCCACAGATATTGGGCACGTTTGAGGGGTAAGGCTAAAGCAGCCGACTGTAGACAAAAATCGAGGAGTGTAGTCGGGGCAGGTGCATCTACGACAGCCGAAAATCAGACACTAATGTGGTTTTCCAACAGCAAGGCTCAGATCAACATGGCATTGTTGCCATTGTTTATAAAATGTTATCTTCATAATGTCAAAATAAACATGTATCTAACCCCCAAAACACACATTCAAAAACTGAAATCATTATATATAATGTGTGTACATTGTACACTCAATTAGAGACAGAGAGCATTTGGTAACTTATTTCCACTGTACACATAAATCTCAGCAAATTGGATCCTTTTTCATTCATGTCTTTGGTCATGTCCGTGTGGCTGCAGTCAAAGCTTTACCTTTGATCACATATTGTTTGTAAAGTTCATGCAGTTGACATGTAGGCGCAAGTCGGAAATGTTTTATCCCTAGAATGCAACACACTTTGAAAGGTGTGACCAATGACATCACTGATCACGCTCCGCTCGATCACGTCCATTGAGATGACCCTGATGCAAGACTTTGCTCTTATGTACTGTAGTCAGGCAGTATCTGCACAGGTGCACTTCACACTGCTACAGCGTGATAACTACAGCACCAAAACAGCAGAGAGGTTTAGCCTCTGGCTTCAATGCTCCTGGTTGTGTGGGAATTGACCCACTACAGTTCACTTCATGCATCTACGTCATCTCGCTGAGTCTACCTTTAAACCAAACCTAACTTATGACCTGCCCCATCACCTTATGCGTTACTGCCACACAGCGGAAGAAAGTGACATCCCCAAAAACACATTAAAAAACGATACAACATTTTTTTATTGTTTTATTTAACCTTTATTTAAACAGGGAGTCACATTGAGATGAAAATCTATTTTACAAGAGAGCCATGTACACATTACAATAAAAACAGAATATTAAAACATCATACACATTACAATAAAAACAGAATATTAAAACATCATACACATTCATTACAATAAAAACAGAATATTAAAACATCATACACATTACAATAAAAACAGAATATTAAAACATCATACACATTAATTACAATAAAAACAGAATATTAAAACATCACACACGTGTATAAAACAATGTTAAATTTAACATTTAATAAAATCATCACATTCAACTACATAGAGGTCCTCAATCAATACTGTAAACTACCTGAGTGACACCAGCACATCTAACTGCAGACAAATTTGGGGCATAAAAACAAAACGCAGAGTTTTCCCAAATTTGTGGAGACTGGAGGGATCTCTAGTGTTATCCATTCCTGTGAACGGGTTTGGTAACTTATGATTCTTATCTTAATTAATGATGTTACATATGGAGGGAGTTTCTGTCAGATTGCTTTGTAAATAAATACAAGAGTATGCAGCTCTCTTCTTACAGACAGAGATCCATCCCACATTTTTGTACAGACTGCTATGATGAGTCCTAAAATTGTCCCCTGTGATAAAACGTATTGGTGAACGGTAGACCAAGGGTTTTAAAACAGATGTTGCAGCATGCATGTTAACAATATCACCAAAATCCAATACAGGGAGAAGCGATGTTTGAACAATCCTTCTCTTATTTTTAATACTAAGGCATGATTTATTTCATTATATAAAACAATTATCTTGGATCTTAGCTTCTTAGTCAGATTTCTTATACGCGTTACGAAGGACAACTTGTCATCAATCCAGACACCCAGGTACTTATATTGAGAAAKAAGCTCAATTTGGGCTCCATTTATTGTGCAAATATGCAGGTCCTCAGGTTCAACATTTCATGACCTAGAGAACAGCATGAAATTGGTTTTACTTGTATTTAACTCTAATTTAAGATCTGTAAGTGATTTCTGAATTGAATCAAAGTCATACTGAAGTTCACGAATGGCCTGCTGCACTGAGGTGGCACGGGAATACAAAACTGTGTCATCTGCATAAAGATGAATGTTACAAGTATTAACAGTGTTTCCTATGTCATTAATATACAAGGTGAACAATAATGGACCCAAAATCGAACCCTGAGGAACACCTTTTTGAATATCAAGAAATTCAGATTTAACCCCATCTATCAAGATGGCCTGAGTTCTGTCGCTAAGATAATTCTGAAACCATAAACAGGCTGACTCTTGAAAAATTTCTTCACTGCAGCTGTACATAGCCCATCTGTAAATAGCCCATCCAACTACCTACCTCATCCCCATTACTTTTTTGCTATTTTGCACACCAGTATTTCTACTTGCACATCTATTTATTATTTATTGCCTTACCTCCTCACTCCATTTATACACACTGTATATAGATTTTTCTATWGTGTTATTGACTGTACGTTTGTTTATCCCATGTGTAACTCTGTGTTGTTGTTTCTTGTTGCACTTCTTTGCTTTATCTTGGCCAGGACGCAGTTGTAAATGAGAACTAGTCCTCAACTTGCCTACCTGGTTAAATAAAGTTGGGGYAAAAATAAAAAAATAAAGTGCTGTTCATTGACCGCAGCTCAGCATTCAACACCATAATACCCTCCAAACTCATCATTAAGCTTGAGACTGTGGGTCTCGACCCTGCCCTGTGCAACTGGGTCCTGGACTTCCTGACGGGCCGCCCCCAGGTGATGAAGTTAGGAAACAATATCTCCACTCCGCTGATCCTCATCACTGGGGCCCCACAATGGTGCGTTCTCAGCCTTCTCCTGTACTCCCTGTTCGCCCACGACACTACAGTGGTAGGCCTGATTACCAACAACGACGAGACGGCCTACAGGGAGGAGGTGAGGGCCCTCGCAGTGTGATGTCAGGAAAATAACCTCACACTCAACGTCAACAAAACAAAAGAGATGATCATGGTCTTCAGGAAACAGCGAAGGGAGCACCCCCCTATCCACATCGACGGGACAGCAGTGGAGAAGGTGGAAGGTTTTAAGTTCCTCGGTGTACATATCACCGACAAACTGAAATGGTCCACCCACACAGACTGTGTGGTGATGAAGGCGCAACAGCGCCTCTTTAACCTCAGGAGGCTGAAAAAAAGTGGCTTGTCACTGAAAACCCTCACTAACTTTTACAGYTGCACAATTGAGAGCATCCTGACGGGCTGTATCACCGCCTGGTACGGCAACTGCACCGCCCACAACTGCAGGGCTCTCCAGAGGGTGGGGCGGTCTGTACAATGCATCACTGGGGGCAAACTACCTGCCCTCCAGGACACCTACACCACCCGATGTCACAGGAAGGTCAAAAAGATCATCAAGGACAACAATCACCCGAGCCACTACCTCTTCACCCCACTATCATCCAGAAGGCGAGGTTGGTACAGGTGCATCAGAGCTGGGACAGAGAGATTGAAAAACAGCTTCTATCTCAAGGCCACCAGATTGTTAAACAGCCACCACTAGCACAGAGAGGTGGCTGTCTACCTACAGACTTGATATCATTGGCCACTTTAATAAATGGAACACTAGTCACTTTAATAATGCCACTTTAAGAATGTTTACAAATCTCGCATTACTCATCTCATATGTATTTACTGTATACTGTATCCTTCACTATCTATTCTTTACTATCTATTGCATCTTAGCCGCTCTGTCACTGCTCATCCATATATTTTATACTTATATATTCTCATCCCATTCCTTTACTAGATTGTGTGTATTAGGTTTTGTTGTGTATTTGTTAGATATTGGGTTATGTTGTGGAATTTGTTAGATATTAGGTTTTGTTGTGTAATTGTTAGATGTTACCTGTTAGATACTGCTGCACTG
Source organism: Salvelinus sp. IW2-2015 (assembly GCF_002910315.2). Taxonomy (NCBI): domain Eukaryota; kingdom Metazoa; phylum Chordata; class Actinopteri; order Salmoniformes; family Salmonidae; genus Salvelinus; species Salvelinus sp. IW2-2015. The sequence goes on from NC_036860.1 coordinate 64,094,437, forward strand.
TCAGATCTAGAAGCATAAACATTTCACTACACTCTACACACGCAATAACATCTGCTAACCATGTGTATGTGACCAATCAAATTTGATTTTGATTTGATTTAAACTCAAGACACTATCGCGTGTGAAAAGCCCAGGAGGCCGGCCATTTCTGAGATACTGGACCCGTCGCGCCTGGCACTGACGACCATACCACGCTCAAAGTCACTTAGGTCAGTCGTTTGGCCCATTCTAACGTTCGAATCGAGCAGTAACTGAATGCCTCGATGCCTGTCTGCCTGCTTTATATAGCAAGTCATGGTCACGTGACTCACTGTCAGTAGGAGCGAACCATTTTTATGAACGGGGTGGTGTACCTAATAAACTGGCTATGGGGAATACATGTAACCAGGAGTAATAGTGACCAGTATCAGGAATATATAAATACTTATAGTAATATATACAGTACATGTAACCAGGAGTAATAGTGACCAGTATCAGAATATATAAATACGTATGGTAATATATACAGTACATGTAACGCAGGGTAATAGTGACCAGTATCAGGATATATAAATACTTATGGTAAATATATACAGTACATGTAACCAGGAGTAATAGTGACCAGTATCAGGAAATATAAATACTTAATGGTAATATATATACAGTACATGTACCCAGGAGTAATAGTGACCAGTATCAGGAATATATAAATACGTATGGTAATATATATACAGTACATGTAACCAGGAGTAATAGTGACCAGTATCAGGAATATATAAATACCTTATGGTAATATATACAGTACATGTACCAGGAGTAATAGTGACCAGTATCAGGAATATATAAATACTTATGTAATATATACAGTACATGTAACCAGGAGTAATAGTGACCAGTATCAAGAAATATATAAATAACTTATGGTAAATATATATACCAGTATACATGTTACCCAGGAGTAATAATGACCAGTATCAGGAATATATAAATACTTATGGTAATATTACAGTCATGTAACCAGGAGTAATTAGTGACCAGTATCACGATAAATAGATTAATACTAATGGTAATGGCAATCAATAATCAATGGTATTTGTTTCGTTAGTCAACTGTATGATATAGTCCAAAAATGTTTTGCATGTCAGAAATCAAGTTTTCATTAAAATACAGAAATACAGCCGGTATAATGCATTTAGCATCATATGATGCTGCTTTTTATATTGTAACATACGGGCCGAGAACAGAGAGGAGAAAAAAGGAAAGAAAATCAAGATAGCAGTGGCAGCTGTACAAATAACTCATCCAAAGGGCCTTCTCAAACACGACAGAAAGCTAACACAATATGATGCACAATATGATTTTCCTTATTAATTTAGCCACTTAGCAAGTTTTATAWTTTTTTTATTTAACTAGGCAAGTCAGTTAAGAACAAATTCTTATTTACAATGATGGCCTACCCCGGGTAAAACCTAACCTGGACGATGCTGGGCCAATTGTGTACCACCCTATGGGACTCCCAGTCATGGCCAGTTGTGATACAGCCTGGAATCTAACCAGGGTCTGTAGTGACACCTCTAGCACTGAGATGCAGTGCCTTAGACCGCTGCGCCACTTGGGACTAGGGGTCATGTTAAAGCATAATTTTGCGTTTGTAGCCAGCCTATTTCTCTCTGGTAAAATGCAAGATTAACTTTAAGCTGGCTACATTCTTTCTGTGATAGGCCTAAACATTAGAAATATGATGGCCATGCATTGTATTTGCTATTTTCATTGTAAGCTTGTGTTTTTGCTATTTTCATTTACTTGTGTGGCTGCTAGCCAAATAGCATTGCACTTCTGTTGTCATCTGATGAAATGTTAACTATTTTATGCTGATGTGTTACAGTAATGTACACTGAACAAAAATATAACCGCAGCATGCAACAATTTAAAAGATTTTACTGAGTTACAGTTCATAGAAGGACATCAGTCAATTMAAATAAATTCATTAGGCCCTAATCTATGGATTTCACATAACTGGGACACTCTGTTCACAGCGTTGATATCAGAAAACCGCTCGCCCACACAACACCATCTGCGTGGTCTGCGTTTGTTAGGCCGGTTGGACGTACTGTGAAATTCTCTAAAATGAAGTTGGAGGTGGCTTATGGCAGAGAAATGTACATTAAATTGTCTGGAAACAGCTCTGGTAGACATTCCTGCAGTCAGCATGCCAATTGCACACTCCCCCAAACCTTGAGACATCTGTGGTATTGTGTTGTGTGACAAAACATGCACATTTTAGAGTGGCCTTTTATTGTCCCCAGCACAAGGTGCACCTGTGTAATGATCATTCTGTTTAATCAGCTTCTTGATATGTCACACCTGTCAGGTGGATGGATTATTTGGGCAAAGAAGAAATGCTCACTAACAGGCATGTAAATAAATTTGCGGACAAAATTGGAGAGAAATAAGCTTTTTGTGCGTATAGAAAATTCCTGGGATCTTTCATTTCAGCTCATGAAACATGGGACCAACACTCTACATGTTGCTTTATATTTCTGTTCAGTGTATTTTCTGTGAAGGAAAACTTTAGTTGCACGTCTCTGAACACTCTATTGAAGCAACAACAAAAAAACACTGTTGACATTCAATTTAAAACTGTCAATACACAGCTGGACTCACCTGCTCCCGCTTTCTCCTGTTGTGCTATTTACTAACAAACACGTGACTGGCTCACCTGTGCTGGGGAACCATGGTAAACTTCATCATGTAAAATAATGTGACAGGTGAAGTAAGAACGCAGTCTGCTTTATCTCCTAATGAATTGCACAAGTTGACTACAGGTATTTACTTTTAAAAAATCGATGAGACTTCCTTCTTTTTGCTACCTTGAAGTATTACCTTGCCTAACCTCTTTCCCCAACTACAGTGTTATGTACACAGGGCTCTACAGTGCAACCATTTTACTTGCACACCTGTATGCGCCTAAATAGTTTGGAGAAAAAAAATTGTTGAAAAAATAAGCTTAATTAACCAAAATATTTTCATTTTTCTCTTAAATGTATTTCTGTTTGCCAAAATGTTTCAACTTAGGCACACGTGGTCAGCGTAGAACCCTGCAACACAGGAGATGGTAGTTCTGAACCATTTCTCCTGCTTTGTAAACAAGCAGCTTGCTCACTAAATCAACTTCTGAAGCAATCTCTTTCTGTCTGTCTATCTGTCTGTCTTTTTCCTTGTGTGTGTGTGTGTGTCTGTCTCTCTCTCTCTCGCTCTCTCTGTCTCTTTCTCTTTCTCTCTCCCTCTCCCTTTCCTCTCCACAGCCTTTGAGCGCTCTCCATTCCCACCTCACTTCTCCCATCCCACCGTTTTCTCTGTCTCTTCTCTCCCTCACTCTCCCTGTCCTCTCTCTCTCACACTCTCCCTGTCCTCTCTCTGCTCACACTCTCCCTGTCCTCTCTCTCTCACACTCTCCCTGTCCTCTCTCTCCCTCACTCTCCCGTCCATCTCTCCCTCCCCTCCCTGTCCTCTCTCTCACACTCTTCCTCACTCCTCTCTCACTCTTCCTTCACTCCCATCTCACCTTGTGAACTAGTAGAGCAGCTAAATGAATGGAGGTTCAAGGTGCTGGGTGTGTCAGAGAGCCGTGAGCAGGAGAAAGGAGAGGAGAAAGAATTCATTATTAGTGAATCTTGTAGAAATATCCATGTGGGGGGGGGGGGGGGCATGGGAGTTGTGATGCCCAGTGAGAGATTCTGCCAAGTACCTGTTTCATGGCTTGGGGTTTGCCATACAATTTCAACCAGAAAAATCACAATTTCAACCCATTTTCTGGTAATACTGGTGGATTTATATCATATCCTATATTGTCTGTACCATATGCTCTTGTTTCAACAAAAATACACATTTACTGTAAATCGGCAAACACAGACCTGGAAACACAGACATGGCAAACATGACTATATACGGCATGCGTTCAATGGCTAGTCCATTTACAGACAGACAATAGAAAGGACAAATGTAGAGGAAAGAGGGTAGCATTGAAATTAGCCCTTTTTCTCTCTGTCTGTCATGTTGCCACTCTGTTCTCTTGTTCTCTCCCTTCTCTCCCTCGCTCCCTCTCTCTCTCCCTTCTCTCCCTCGTCTCCTCTCTCTGTCCCTTCTCTCCCTTGTGCTCTCTCCCTCCATCCCTTCGTCCCCCTCTCTCCCTTCTCTGCCTCCGCCCTTCCTCGTCCCTCTGCTCCCTTCTCTCCCTCGCCCCTCCCTCGCTCCCTCTCTCTCTCCCTTCTCTCTTCTCTCCCTCACGCCCTCTCTCTCCCTCGCTCCCATTTCTCTTTGTTCTCGTCACTCAAAGTGCAGAAGGACAGGCTCCTCTGGCCTCACTATGATGTCTGTCTTGCTCTGTTTCCAGCTTCTCTGACGTCACACCCAGGAAGAAATGTGTCAACATACCCATCAATCTACATGCAGGAAAGGGTCTTTCTCTGTGATGTCACTCTCTGACTGAGAAGGTGTGCTTCACACACAGCAATCTACACTATTGATGAAACGGTACTATTGTGATACTGTCAGATAGGGAATGTGTTAAATAGTCACTATCATCTTAACGATCTCTCTCATCGAGGGTCTTTGACGTCAAACACAGYAAGTATTGTAGTCTCCTAGACAGTGCTGGCCAGTCTTTATGATGTCCATCCCTCTCTGTGAGAGGGTCTCTGAAATCAAACCCAGGAAGTAATGCTTCACACACTGCACTCACAATAAAACATAGTACGATTCTGTCTCTGTTAGGGCAATAGGGAATACATGCAACACTCAACAGTCATAACATCTTGATCATAGTGCTCATTGTCATCTGATTTCATGCCACTTGGGCATAACATAGTCTCATATACTGAGTTATCTGACACCACTGAAATTGGAGTTGCAGCGTTGTCTCGCTATGCATGAATTTAATCAACCCTGCAGTTCCTCAATTCCATCTAGTACAGTACGTGGAAACTCTTATTATGGAAGCTACAATATATAGCCAGGCCCTGTGTTTATCAGCAGCCAGCTGTGTGTGTGTGTGTGTGTGTGTGTGTGTGTGTGTGTGTGTGTGTGTGTGTGTGTGTGTATTACACATTTTGTTTTCTTACAGCCTGAATTGAAATGGATTAAATTGTTTTGTTTTTCTCGCTCATCGACAAACCCCATAATGACAAAGTGAATACATGTTTTTAGAAATGAAATACAGAAATATCTAATTGACATAAGGTTTCACACCCCTGGGTCAATACATGTTGGAATCACCTTAGGAAGCAATTGCAGCTGTGAGTCTTTCTGAGTAAGACTCTAAGAGCTTTGCACACCTGGATTGTACAATATTTGCACATTATTATTTTAAAAATCCTTTATTAAGCTCTGTCAAGTTGATTGTTGATTATTGCTAGACAGAGCCGATTTAAGTCGAAACTGCAACTAGGCCACTCAGGAACATTCATTGTCGTCATGGTAAGTAATTCCAGTGTATGTTCGGCCTTGTGTGTCAGGTTATTGTCCTGCTGAAAGGTGAATTTGTCTCCCAGTGTCTGTTGGAAAGCAGACTGAACCAGGTTTTCCTCTAGGATTTTTGTTCCATTTCTTTTTCTCCTAAAAAGCTCCCTTGCTGATCACAAGCATACCCAGAACAGGGCAGCACGGCTGGACCTTAAAAGTACACAGAGCGCTAACATTAATGACATGCATGTCAATCTCTCATGTCAATCTCTCAAAGTGGAAGCTGAAGGCACGGAGCTGTCTGTCTAAACTACTAGCTCACAGCTCGGACACCCATGCATACCCCACAAGACATGCCACCATGTCTCTTCACAGTCCCCAAGTCCAGAACAGACTATGGGAAGCGCACTTTACTACGTAGAGCCATGACTACATGGAACTCTATTCCACATCAGGTAAGTGATGCAAGCAGTAGAATCAGATTTAAAAAGCAGGTAAAAATACACCTTATAGAACAGCGGGGAAGTAGAAAACCTCCCTGATCTTTGAGGTTGAATCTGTGTTTGAAATTCACTGCTCGACTGAGTGACCTTACAGATATGTATGTGTGGGGTACAGAGATGAGGTAGTCATTGAAAAATCATGAAAGTAAAAGCAGATGTTTACTCCTGAACTTTTTTAAGCTTGCAATAACAAAGGGGTTGAACACTTATTGACTCAAGACATTTCAGCATTTCATTTTTTATTATTTGGAAAGATTTCAAAAGCATATTTCCACTTTGACATTATGGGATATTGTGCATAGGCCAGTGACACAACACAGCACAGCACAGCACAGCACAACACAATACAGCACAACACGAGCAACACAACACAACACAGCACAACACGCAACACAACTACAGCACAACACAAGCACAACACAGCACAACACAACACAGCACAAACACAGCACAACACAGCACAACCACACAACACAACACACACAGCCACAGCACAACACAACACAGCACAGCACAGCACAACACAACACAACACAACACAGCCAACAACACAACACAACACAACACAACACAACACACACAGCACAACACAACACAACACAACACAACACACACACACAGCACAGCACAGCACAGCACAGCACAGCACAACACAACACAACACAACACAAACACAACACAACACAACACAACACAACACAGCACAGCACAGCACAGCACAGCACAGCACAGCACAGCACAGCACGGGAAAAGGTCAAGGGGTATAATTCTTCTGAAGGCGCCCCCTTGGATTTATCAAGCGGTCGTATTAAAAACGGTAATGCAAATAAAACCCAGTTTATTAAGAGATTACCTTGTTTCTCATATGTCTGCAGTTTCTGAGATGAGGCTCTCACTTTTACCTACCATAAGCCACTAGTCATCACCGATCCACAACCAGTACGTCACATACAGTCAATGTCTGCCTCATAATCTCTCTCTCTGGACAATGTGGGTGCTTCTCTACCATGAGCTAATCTAGGCCCCAATACTTTTTAGTTTTCTGTTTAAAGGACTCGTTATGGGCCTTACATTAAGGTTGTCCTCGCTTCTGCCGCCACTTTCCTCTCTGCACTGTCCTCTCCTCCCTCTCCTCTACTCTCCTCCACTCTCCACACTCTCCTCTCCTCCACTCTCCTCCACTCTCTCTCTCCACTCTCTCCTACTCTCCCCACTTTCCACCACTCTCCTCTCCTCCACTCTCCTCACTCCTCCCTCCACTCCACCACTCTCCTCTCCTCCCTCTCCTCTACTCTCCTCACTTCCACCACTCCTCTCCTCACTTCTCCTCCTCTCCTCTCCTCACTCTCCTCCACTCTCCACCACTTCTCCACCACTAGTGCCCTCTCCTCCACTCTCCTCCACTCTTCCTCCCACTCTCCACCACTCTCCTCTCCCCACTCTCTCTCCTCCCTCTCTCCTCCACTCTCTCTCGCCACTCTCCTCTCTCCACTCCTCCACCACTCTCCTTCCCTCCTCTCTCCTCTCTCCACTCTCCTCTCCTCACCTCTCCCTCCACTCTCCACCACTCTCCTCTCCTCCTCTCCTCTCTCCCCCTCACTCCTCCTCTCCTCTCCTCTCCCTCTCCTCTTCCTCCACTCTCCTCTCCTCCACTCTCCTCCACTCCCACCACTCTCCTCTCCTCCACTCTCCTCTCCTCCCCTCTCCTCACTCTCTTCTTCCTGCCACTCTCCTCTCCTCCACTCTCCACCACTCTCCTCTCCTCCTCTCTCCTCTCCTCCACTCTCCTCTCCTCAACTCTCCTCCACTTCTCCACCACTCTCCTCTCCTCCTTCTCCTCTCTCCTCTCCTCCACTCTCCTCTCCTCTCTCCACTCTCCTCTCCTCCAACTCTCCTCTCCTCCACTCTCCTCCCTCTCCACCACTCTCCCTCTCCTCCACTCTCCTCACTCTCCGCTCCTCCACTCTCCTCCACTCTCTGCCACTCTCCCCTCCTCCACTCTCCTCTCCACACTCTCCTCCCTCTCTCCTCTCCACCACTCACCTCTCCCCCCACTCTCCTCTCCTCTCTCTCCACTTCCTCTCCTCCACTCTCCCACCACTCTCTCTCCGCCACTTCTCCACCGCTCTCCTCTCCCCCACTCTCCTCTCCTGCACTCTCCTCACTCTCCTCTCTCCCCCTCTTCTCCAATTTCGCTCATCATTATGGCTGTCCTCGTCCTCCTCTCTCAGTCTCTGATCTGCTAGTAAAAATGAGACTAATGTCCCTAAGCCACCGGCTCTCCCTCCATACACATCACATCACAATGTCTTTTCTTGTCTCGTCTCCTCCCGACTCCCTCTTCCCCATTCCCTCGCCCCCCATTCCCTTGCCCCCTTCCCAATTCCCGTTTCCCCACTTCACCATTCTGAATGAAGTGTTGTCACAACACATTTGCAGCTCAAATGAGTCCCCTGCGACAGTGTTGACACACAGACACACAGACACACAGACACACAGAGGGAGGGGAGGAGAGAGCCTGTGTGATATATGGTTGGCTGGTGGTTATTTCTCTAGGTTCTGGTTGTGTCTCAGAGTACAGTGAAACGCAGGGGCCACAATCTCAAGGGCCACATAATTTTGCTCATGTACTGTGTGTGCTTTCTGTCACACAGTGTCTGGTCTCATATTCAGATCCGTGACTAAATAAGTTGTTCAGCAAATAGTTTGATTTGGTTAATTACTGCAATCTAAATGTAGAAACGTTTAATTCGATTTTGTCATGTAATAGTCCAATAGGAGTGGTGCTATAGAGACACACATTATGAGTTTGGTTATATTTGGTCTGTGTCTGTGTCTGTGTCTGTGTCTGCGTCTGCGTCTGCGTCTGCGTCTGCGTCTGCGTCCGCGTCCGCGTCCGTGTCCGTGCCCGTGTCTGTGCGTGTGCGTGTGTGTCTGTGTTCTACCCCAGGAGGACAGTGCTCTTAGTGAAGAAGTGATTTCATTGGGAGCAGATCTATGATCTCCTGTACTGTCTATATCAGATCTGTAATTTCATATTCTGTCTATATCAGATCAGATCTGTGATCTCCTATTCTGTCTATATCAGATCAGATCTGTGATCTCCTATTCTGTCTATATCAGATCAGATCTTGATCTCCTATTCTGTCTCTATCAGATCAGATCTGTGATCTCCTATTCTGTCTCTAATCAGATCAGTCTGTGATCTTCCTATCTGTCTATATCAGATCAGATCTGTGATCTCCTATACTGTCTTATCAGAACAGATCTGTGATCTCCTTATTCTGTCTATCATCAGATCAGATCTGTGATCTCCTATTCTGCTCTATTCAGATAAGCTGTGAAGCTCTATTCTGTCTATATCAGATCAGATCTGTGATCTCCTATTCTGTCTCTATCAGATCAGATCTGTGATCTCCTATTCTGTCTCTATCAGATCAATCTGTGATCTCCTATACTGTCTATATCAGATCAGATCTGTGATCTCCTATCCTGTCTATGTCAAATCAGATCTTTGATCCTGAGCTAACAGACCAGTAAATGTTATTCGGAGCAACTAATTGGCTGTTCCACTGCCTGCACTATCCACGCACTAACACACGCACACACACAAAGACATGTGCACTAACACAGCACACACAAAGACATGTCACTAACACACGCACACACACAAAGACATGTGCACTAACACACGCACACACACAAAGACATGTGCACTAACACACGCACACACACAAAGACATGTGCACTAACACACGCACACCACACACAAAGACATGTGCACTAACACACGCACCACACACACAAAGATATGTGCACCTACTCACACACTCACACACACAGACACGCACACATGCACGCACACACATACGGACACGCATACATACACAGACTCATACACACACACACACACACACACACACACACACACACACACACACACACACACACACACACACACACACACACACACACACACACACACGACACACACACACACACACACACACAGGACACACAGACACAGACAACAGACACACAGACACACACAGACACACAGACACACAGACACAGACACAGACACAGACACCAACCACACTAGGTTTATAATTAGACAGCTTGTTGGCCTCTACAGTTCAGGATGCATAGTGATGTTTCAGAGGTAAGGAATGGGAGTAGGCTGTTCATGAAATATCAGAGAGCTTCATGTCACGTCTTGCCGTTGTCTGCACAGTGAACACACATACACACACATACACACACACAGACACACAGACACAGACACAGGCACAGACACACAACACACACACACACACACAACACACACACACACACACACACACACACACACACACACACCACACACACACAGACACAGACACAGACACAGACACACCGCACGCACACACACACACACACACACACACACACACACACACACACACACACACACACACACACACACACACACACACACACACACACACACACACACACACACACACACACACACACACACTAGTTTATAATTAGACAGCTTGTTGGCCTCTACAGTTCAGGATGCATAGTGATGTTTCAGAGGTAAGGAATGGAGTAGGCTGTTCATGAAATATCAGAGAGCTTCATGTCACTTCTGCCGTTGTCTGCACAGTGAACACACATACACACACATACACACACATACACACACATAACACACATACACACACATACACACACATCCAAATCAATATCACACCCCACATTCACACACAGCCTGATCCCTTCTACAGCAACCCAACCTCATACTTTTAAAAATACCCTGAAACCACCTACCTTCATGAAAGATCTAGTATATTTATATCTCTCTAAATCCACATGCTCTCAAACCCTTGGCTGTTGTGGCCACAGCCAGTCAATCCCAGACCTTATCTCCCTCACCACCTCACACCTTTATTCTGTCTTCATGAGTTTACTGCTCTGTGACGCGTGCGACACACACACACTTTGTGGCAGAGCCCTAAACATGCATTACTGTTCCTCCATCCGAGGCAGCCACTCGACTCTGAGAATGTACCTCTAAAGAATGACGTGTCTGCAATCTCAGCCAGCCATACAGCCACTCCTGCACCTGAATATAGCCTGGTCCTCCTAGTAAATGGTGTATTGACTGGTTAGACGCAGGTTTGTTTTTGTACGTAGCGTGGCGGTAGCAGCTCGCAGCCAGTGTCTTTGCCATGGTGGAAACATCCATCACTTTGACTGCCGCCAATGTAGTGACTACGTTTTGTGTGTGGTGTGTGTGTGTGTGTGTGTTTGTGTGTGTGTTGTGTGTGTGTGTGTGTGTGTTGTGTGTGTGTGTGTGTGTGTGTGTGTGTGTGTGTGTGTGTGTGTGTGTGGGTGTGTGTGTGTGTTGTGTGTGTGTGTGTGTGTGTGTGTGTGTTTGTGTGTGTGGTGTCTAGTGAGGGGATGGAGTTTAATACCCTGTAGCCGGAGACACTAACGCTGCTGCCGACCCTAAATGAGGAAGCCAAGGCTGGCCTCTATCTCAATTGCTTATTGGAAAGGACTCGTCTGCACTTAATGGAAAGACTTGACAGGTGAAAACAATATGGTGGAAGCTCATCATTATAATGAGAGAGAGAGGGGATACGAGCCAAAATCGAGGACAGCATCACAGTGAAGGATGAGCACCATCTGAGCTCTCGTCTGGGCTGTTTTGCCCAATAGCTCTCCAATAGCTCTCCAATAGCTCTTCCAATAGCTCTTTCCAATAGTCTCTGTCCAATAGTTCTCCAAGTAGCTCTTCCAATAGCTCTCCCAATAGCTCTTCCAATAGTTCTCCCAATAGCTCTTCCAATAGCTCTCCCAATAGCTCTCCCAATAGCTCTTCCAATAGCTCTTCCAATAGCTCTTCCAATAGTTCTTCCAATAGCTCTTCCAATAGCTCTTCCAATAGCTCTCCCAATAGTTCTCCCAATAGCTCTTCCAATAGCTCTCCCAATAGCTCTTCCAATAGTTCTTCCAATAGCTCTTCCAATAGCTCTCCCAATAGCTCTTCCAATAGCTCTTCCAATAACTCTCCCAATAGCTCTTCCAATAGCTCTTCCAATAGCTCTCCCAATAGTTCTTCCAGTAGCTCTTCCAATTGACCCTTTGCTAAGTGTTTTTTAATACACAATGAAATGAAACACAGACAAGCTCTTGCTAATCAGGAGACTCTCAGGTATGTTGTGGTGGACTGTCATTACAATTGCTTTGAGGAAACCTGGTCAAATGAAGGTTGTAGTGTGGCTAGCACCTGGACGGCTCACTGTCAGCATGCAGCCAAAGCTACAAACCACTTTTGGAACTAACTAGTGCTCTTAAATCGCATCCTGATGTGGACAGCAGATGAGAGTTGTATTCATAACATATGAGCTAACTTAGCTAGCTAACATACATGTAGAAAAAATGAGTTATATTAACTGGCTAGCTAGCTAGCGTTAGCAACGTTGAGTGGTCAATGAGACTGAGAGTTAGCTAACCAGCTGAGCCAGTAAACAATATAACAAAAGTATAATTTCTGTTTAGAAAAATACTCCATCAACAGGCTATGCATATGGTTATAAAAGTCAATTAACTTTCAATACAGTTTCTGGTTTTCCAGGAATCCTATTTGGACGATTCTGGATTTCCTGCTTATTCTCTCCTGATTCCCGAAGTCCTCCAACCTGTATTTCTGGAAAACCAGGGAATTTATGGAAAGTTTCTGGAATTTTTTAACCCTAGCTCTCCCAATAGCTCTTCCGATAGCTCTGCCCTGGAGCACCTGCTTTCATTGACTACAGGGGCCCTTCAGTGACTGATTTCTGGGAAGTGCCTGATTACAGAATACATTTTACAGAACTTCTCATGATCGATGTCATGCGTCACACCATTGTCACATTTAGACAATGTCTTTTGGGAAGATCTGGGATCAGGCTACTTCAGTGACACGGCACTTCTCATAAGATTACACAGCAGGACGTGTGTGTGTGATTGTGTGTGTCCACCCTGCTGGACCCGGGCCCGGTGTCGCATACCGTCAGACAAGACAACAACCAGCCAAACCTGAACTGGCCATAAAAAAATGAATCATGATGTTTTGTTTCGCCTACTCAATCCTAGTGTCTGTTGTGCCACACTACCTTTTAATGAATGAGTATCTTTTCTGCTGAGAACTAACTCTGCTACACCACCACAGGTAGAATCTTCTGAAGGAAGTTATGATCCGGTCGGATCCAGTTAGATTAACATCAAAATACTACTTGAGACATCAGTCTCATTTGGAAGATTGATGCCTGTCTAATCTCTCGTGGACAGATTCTGCGTATAAACAGTGAGACGGTAACAAACTAACTTCTGGACTGTTCTTTCTGAGATTGACAGGTTGACTACTGGGTACATTGGCTGTTGACAGCTCTGCAGCAATTGGTGATTGACAGCTATTAACTGGTTGGTTCGAGCCGTGAATGCTGATTGGCTGACAGCCGTGGTATATCAGACCGTATACCACGGGTATGACAAAACATAAATTTTTACTGCTCAAATTATGTTCGTATCGAGTTTATAATAGCAATAAGGCACGTCAGGGGCGTTGCGTTATGCATAAGAACATCCCTTAGCTGTGGTATATTTGCCATATACCACACCCCCTTGTGCCTTATTGCTTAAATATACCATTGATACACCGTTGATCCCATTGGCTGCTGCTGGTTAGAGCTGTTTCTTATTGGCAGGTGATTGGTTAACGTGGTGTATGTCTGTCTGTCCACAGTTGAGAGATACTACAGGAGATCCTGGATACAGAACTGAGTAATGAAGCCTTCCCCTTCTCTACACACAAAGTCTGTAARGCTGCCGGACACAAGGTAACAACAGGATCCATCTATCTGTCTGGCTGACTGTCTGTCTTCTTACCTGTCTGGCTGGCTGACTGTCTGCCTGCCAGTCTGTCTTCTTACCTTTCTGCCTGGCTAACTGTCTGACTGTCAGTCTGTCGTCTTACCTGTCTGTCTGTCTGGCTGGCTGTCTTCCTACATAGCTGTCTGTCTGTGTATCTGTCTGTCTCTGGCTGGCTGGCTGATCTGCATGCCTGCCTGCCCATTCGTAACTCTGTCTATCTATCTGTCATTCCCGTCCTTATTTAAAACAGAGACACACAAACCCAGGCCTCATCAAATGTATAATTCAATATGGTACAAATTCCTCTGCTTCACACAGTGCTGTTAACTACCAATGGAATTTAAGTAGTAAATTAGAATGAATGTAAATTTCATGACTGCTAGAAGCAAGGTTTGTTTCTCCTGAGAGTGTGTGAGAGAGAGCAAGGAGAAAGAGCAAAGAGAGAGACAAGAGAGTGTGTGTGTGTGTGTGTGTGTGTGTGTGTGTGTGTGTGTTGTGTGTGTGTGTGTGTGTGTGTGTGTGTGTTGTGTGTGTGTTGTGTGTGTGTGTGTGGTGTGTGTGTGTGTTGTGTGTGTGTGTGGTGTGTGTTGTGTGTGTGTGTGTGTGTGTGTGTGTGTGTGTGTGTGTGTGTGTGTGCGTGCTTGTGTTTGTGCCCACTGCGTTGGTGTTTCTTGTGTGTCTTGGCCTAGTTGGGAGTGTGTGTGTCTAGAGACCTGTGTGAGTGTGTTTATGGGACAGATGGCCTGGCTCACATCACCCCTGTGACCCCCCGACTGAGACGTCATGTTGCTCTCTACCTCTCTCTCTCTCTCACCTTCACAGCCCCCCTCCACCTCTCTCTCTCTCTCTCTCAGGCTCTTTCACCATCCAATTCCTCCTTTCACTCTCTCTCTGTCCTTTAGAACCTCATATACTGTCCCGTTATATAAGTCCTGTTAGTTTTATTAAAACAATATACTTTACCATTACATAAGTCCTATTCATTTTATTAAAACAATATACTGGTATACACTGAGTGTACTGTCGTGTCTTTGGCATCATTAAACTGAAGACTGTTAGCTTATCAAATCAATTCTCTGTAATTATTATTACGTGATTAACTAATCAGGTAGATGTAATTAACTAGGAAGTCGGGGCACCAAGGAAAATATTCAGAATACAAAGTTAGAATTTTCCTAATATAACTTTCAGATATTTTAATATCTGTCTTCTAATTAACCTTTCTAGCGCAGGCGTTCCGCTAGCGGAACCCCTCGACAACATTCCGCTGAAAAGGCAGCGTGCGAAATTCAAAAATATTTTTTTGAAATATGTAACTTTCACACGCTAACAAGTCCAATACAGCAAATGAAAGATACACATCTTGTTAATCTACCCATCGTGTCCGATTTCAAAAAGGCTTTACAGCGAAAGCACAACATATGATTGTGTTAGTTCAGAGCCAAGTCAAAAAAACACACAGCCATTTTTCCAGCCGAAGATAGGAGTCACAAAAAGCAGAAATATAGATAAAATGAATCACTAACCTTTGATGATCTTCATCAGATGACACTCATAGGACATCATGTTACACAATACATGTATGTTTTGCTCGATAATGTGCATATTTATATCCAAAAATCTCAGTTTACATTGGCGCGTTACATGCAGTAATGTTTTGATTCCAAAACATCCGGTGATTTTGCAGATAGCCACAGAAATCAAATTAAATCAAATCAAATGTTATTTGTCACATACACATGGTTAGCAGATGTTAATGCGAGTGTAGCGAAATGCTTGTGCTTCTAGTTCCGACAATGCAGTAATAACCAACGAGTAATCTAACCTAACAATTCCACAACTACTACCTTATACACACACAAGTGTAAAGGGATAAAGAATATGTACATAAAGATATATGAATGAGTGATGGTACAGAACGGCATAGGCAAGATCCCAGAAATACTCATAATAAACATTGATAAACGATACAAGTGTTATTAACAGAATTAAAGATAGACTTCTCCTTAATGCAACCGCTGTGTCAGATTTCAAAAAAACTTTACGGAAGAAGCATAATCTGAGTACGGCGCCCAGAGCCCAATCCAGCCAAAGAAATATCCGCCATGTTGGAGTCAACAGAAGTCAGAAATAACATTATAAATATTCACTTACCTTTGATGATCTTCATCAGAATGCACTCCCAGGAATCCCAGTTCGACAATAAATGACTGATTTGTTCCATAAAATTCCATAAAGTCCATCATTTATGTCCAAATAGCCACTTGTTGTTAGCGTGTTCAGCCCAGTAATCCATCTTCATGAGCACTACGTCCAGACAAAAACTCGAAAAGTTCCGTTACAGGTCGTAGAAACATGTCAAACGATGTATGGAATCAATCTTTAGGATGTTTTTAACATAAATCATCAATAATGTTCCAACCGGAGA
>NC_036860.1:64110736-64121670 GCF_002910315.2 Salvelinus sp. IW2-2015
GAGGGGGGGGGGGGGGGAGGGGGGAGAGAGGAGAGAGAGGAAAATATAAATTTTTTTTTTTGGGAAGAAAAAAAAAACTACACCAAACCTCAGATTTCCCACTTCTGGTTGGATTTTTCTCAGGTTTTCGCCTGACATATGAGTTCTGTTATACTCACAGACACCATTCAAACAGTTTTAGAAACTTCAGAGTGTTTTCTATCCAATACTAAAATAATATGCATATATAGCATCTGGGACAGAGTAGCAGGCAGTTTACTCTGGGCACGCATTTCATCCAAAAGTGAAAATGCTGCCCCCTATCCAAAACAGGGTTTAATGAATTATTCTTTACCTCACGTTAGTCTCATTCCAAACGTCGTAAATGTTGGTTATCTGCACGAACCCAGTCTTCACTATGAATCATCCATACATCAATTGTCTCAATCATTATTTATTAACTAACTAAATAATCACAGAAACACACACAACCAGAGTAGATATGGTTACAAGGAAATTATAGGGAATGTCCTAGTGGGCTAAACCGGCATGGCGGCTTGGTAGACAAAAGGGAAGTGGGTGTAGACTGAGAAAGGTGGGAATACGCAAATTAATCACTACACACTGATAATTCTAACATTGAAATGCTAACTCTTTGCACATGAATGCTCACTTATTCGGATAATTGCAATCAATATATATCTCTACACTCAGTGTGTCGTCGTGATCTCTGTTGGAAGTTTGTTTCTCTTGGAGAGTTTGTCCGCCCTCTCCTTCTGCCGTGGTTAGAATGGATAGTTCAGAAACATTCAGCAATGTGTTATAGAATAGGTTATAGAATGTTGTTATAGAATAGTGTTAGAATATAGAATGTTGTTATAGAGATAGAATGTGTTATAGATGTTGTTATAGAATTGTTAGAGATATGAATAGATAGTGTATAGAAGTGTATAGAATAGTGTTATAGAATGTTGTTATAGAATATATTATATAAGTGTTATAGAATGTGTTATAGAATAGTGTTATAGATAGTGCTATTAAGAATAGTGTTATAGAATGTGTTATAGGACATAGTGTATAGAATGTGTTATTAGAATGTTGTTATGAATAGTGTTATAGAAATGTGTATAGAATGTTGTATAAATAGATGATGTTATAGAATAGTGTTATAGAATAGTGTTATAGAATGTGTATAATTAGATAGTGTTAATAGTATGTGTTATAGAATGTTTGTTATAGGATAGTTGTTATAAAATAGTGTTATAGAATGTGTTTTAGAATGTTGTTATAGAATAGTGTTATAGAAAGTTGTTATAGAATAGGTGTATAGAATTGTTATAGAATAGTGTTATAGAATGTTGTTATAGAATGTTGTTATAAGAATAGTGTTATAGATAGTGTTATAGATAGTGTTTATAGAATAGTGTTATAGATGTTGTTATTAGATATGTTATAGAATAGTGTTATAGAATAGTGTTATAGAATGTTGTTATAGAATAGTGTTATAAGAATAGTGTTTATAGAATGTTGTATAGAATAGTGTTATAGAATAGTGTTATAGAATGTTGTTATAGAATAAGTTATAGAATAGTGTTATAGAATGTTGTTATAGAAATAGTGTGTATAGAATAGTGTTATATGAATGTTGTTATAGAATTGTGTTATAGAATTAGTGTTTATAGAATGTTGTTATAGAATAGTGTTATAGAATGTTTTATAGAATGTTGTTATAGAATGTTTTATAAGAATAGTTGTTATAGAAGAGTGTTATAGAATGTGTTATAGAATGTTGTTATAGAATAGTGTTATAGAATGTTGTTATAGAATGTGTATAAGAATTTGTTATGAATAGTGTTATTAGAATTGTTAAGATGTTTAGAATAGTGTTATAGAATGTTGTTATAGAATAGTGTTATAGAATGTTTTATAGAATGTGTTAAGAATGTTGTTATAGAGATAGAATGTGTTATAGAATAGTGTTATAGAATGTTGTTATAGAATGTTGTTATAGAATAGTGTTATAAGAATAGTTATAGAATGTTGTTATAGAATAGTGTTAGAATAGTTTATAGAATAGTGTTATAGAATGTTGTTATAGAATAGTGTTATAGAATATGTTATAGAATAGTGTATAGAATAGTGTTATAGAAGTTGTTATAGAATGTTGTTATAGAATTTGTTATAGAATGTTGTTATAGAATAGTGTTATAGAATAGTGTTATAGAATAGTGTTATAAAGTTGTTTATATAGAATGTTGTTTATAGAATAGTGTTATAGAATAGTGTTATAGAATAGTGTATAGAATAGTGTTATAGAATAGTGTTATAGATAGTGTTATAGATAGGTTATAGAATGTGTTATAGAATAGTGTATAGAATGTGTATAGAATGTTGTTATAGAATAGTGTTATAAGAATGTTGTTATAGAATAGTGTTATAGAATGTTAGTTTAAGAATGTTTGTTATAGAATGTTGTTATAGAATAAGTGTTATAGAATAGTGTTATAGAATGTTTGTTATAGAATAGTGTTGATAGAATAGTGTTATAGAATGTTGTTATAGAATAGTGTTATAGAATGTTTATAGAATAGTGTTATAGAATGTTGTTATAGAATAGGTTATAGTAGTGTTATTAGAATGTGTTATAGAAGGTTATAGAATGTTGTTATAGAATGTTGTTATAGAATGTTGTTATAGAATGTTGTTATAGAATGTTGTTATAGATGTTTTATAGAATACGTGTTATAGAATGTTGTTATTACGAATGTGTTATAGAATTGTGTATAGAGTTATAGAATGTGTTATAGAATGCTTGTTATAGGAATGTGTTATAGAATTTGTGTATAGAATAGTGTTATAGAATAGTGTTATAGATTTGTTATAGAATGTTGTTATAGAAGATTATAGATAGTTTATAAGAAAATTTGGTTATAGAATAGTGTATAGAAGAGTGCTTATAGAATGTTGTTATAGAATGTGTTATCAGACATAGTGTTTAAGAATAGTGTGATCTGTTATAGAGATATGTCAAGAAAAGTGTTATAGAATAGTTGGTTATAGACATGGTTGTTTATAGAATAGTTGTTATAGAATATTTATAGAATGTTTATAGAATGTTGGGTTATAGAATGTTGTTATAGAAATGTTGTTAGAATGTTGTTATAAAATAGTGTTATAGAATGTTGTTATAGAATAGTGTTATAGAATGTTGTTATAGAATGTTGTATAGAATAGTGTTATAGAATAGTTGTTATAGAATGTTGTTAGTAGAATGTTGTTATAGAATAGATGTTATAGAAATAGTGTTATAGAATGTTGTTAGAGAATAGTGTTTATAGATAGTTATAGAAATGTTTGTTTATAGAATAGTGTTATAGAATAGTTTATAGAATTTGTTATAGAATAGTGTTATAGAATTGTTTATGAGAATGTGTGTTATAGATAATGTTGTTAATAGAATAGTGTTATAGAATAGTGTCTATAGAATGTGTTATAGAATAGTGTTATAGATTAGTGTTATAGAATATGTTATAGAATTGTGTTATAGAATAGTGTTATAGAATAGTGTTATAGAATGTTTTATAGAATAGGTTATAGAAATTGTGTTATAGAATGTGTTATAGAATAGTGTTATAGATAGTGTTATAGATGTGTTAGAGATAGTTGTATAAGAATTATGTTATAGAATAGTGTATCAGTTAAGAATAGTGTTATAGATGTTTATAGAATAGTGTTATAGAATTAGTGTTATAGAATAGTGTTATAGAATGTTGTTAATTAGAATGTTGTAAGAATAGTGTTATAGAATGTGTTATAGAATAGTGTTATAGAATAGTGTGTATAGAATGTTGTTATAGAATGTGTTATAGAATGTTGTTATAGAATAGTGTTATAGAATGTTGTTATAGAATGTTGTTATAGAATTGTTATAGAATGTTATAGAATGTTGTTATAGAATGTTGTTATTAAATAGTGTATAAGAATGTTGTTATAGACAATATTGTTATAGAAATATGTTTATAGAATGTGTTATTAGAATGTTGTTATAGAATAGTGTTATATTGGTGCAGAGAGGGGGATGGTACTCGCTATCCCCAAAGAGGGCAACGTCATGACAGTACAAAACATTAGGAACACCTCTTGACCGGGTGAATCCAGGTGAAAGCTATGATCCCTTATTGATGTCACTTGTTAAATCCACTTCAATCAGTGTAGATGAAGGGGAGGAGACAGGTTAAAGAAGGATCGTAAGTCTTGAGACATGGATTGTGTATGTGCGCCGTTCAGAGGGTGAATGGGCAAGACAAAATATTTAAGTGCCTTTGAACGGGGTATGATAATGTGTCAAGAACTGCAACGGTGCTGGGGTTTTCACGCTCAACAGTTTCCCGTGTGTATCAAGACTGGTCCACCACCCACAGGACATCCAGCCAACTTGACACAACTGTGGGAAGCATTGGAGTCAACATGGGCCAGCATCCTTGTTCAATGCTTTCGACACTTTGTAGAGTTCATGACCCTACAAATTGAGGCTGTTCGGAGGGCAAAATGGGGTGAAACTGAATATTAGGAAGGTGTTCCTACTGTTTTGAACACTCAGTGTATGTTCTACTTGATAAGTATTGTACAATGGTGTTTTATAAACATCAATACAGCTCTAACTATTACAGTGTAATTGCAGTACAGTATAAAACACTGGGTCATCTGTAATGTGTTTCCCAGTAGATGAGATGAGCAGAGCAGCGATGAGATGAGCAGAGCAGCGTTGTGTTGGAGCAGAGTGTCTCTTTCTCTTCCAAATGAAGGAAGCTCTATTTCTAACTAAGCCTTAGGCTCACTGTCGCTAATGCGTTCTGTTATGTTTTAACTGAATTACATCATATTTTCAGTTGGTTCCACCGTGTTTCGTGGTGTCAGCCTGACTTCACTAATGCCCCATCTTGTCCGACATTAAGTATGTCTTGGTGTCATTATTATTAGAATATTTATTATTTCATCATTATTTATTATTGTTAATTTAATGTCTCCCTGTCTCCCAAACATTGTTTTCTTCTCTGGGTCTCTTTGTTGTGCTGTGGTAAAAACATTGTTATGAATGTTCGTTTAGTAGATAGTGTCTTAGAATGTTGTTTAGAATGTTGTTATAGAAGTAGTGTTATAGAATGTTGTTATAGAATAGTGTTCTAGAATGTTGTTATAGAATGAGTGTTATAGAATGTTGTTATAGAATAGTTGTTATAGAATAGTGTTATAGAATAGTGTTTAGGAATTTGTTATAGAATAGTGTTATAGAAAGTGTTATAGAATAGTGTTATAGAATAGTTGTTATAGAATTAGTGTTTATAGAATGTGTTATAGAATGTTGTTTTATAGAATGTGTTATAGAATGTGTGTTATAAGAATGTTGTTATAGAATAGTGTTATAGAAATAGTGTTATAGAATGTTGTTATTAGAATGTTGTTTATAGAATAAGTGTTATAGGAATAGTGTTATAGAATGTTGTTATAGAATAGTGTTTTATGAATAGTGTTATAGATTTAGTGTTGATAGAATAGTTGTTATAGAATAGTGTTATAGAATGTGTTATAGAATGTTGTTATAGAATAGTGTTATAGAAGGGTGTGTATAAGAATGTTGTTATAGAATAGTGTTATAGAATAGTGTTATAGAATGTTGTTATAGAATGTGTTATAGAATAGTGTTATAGAATAGTGTTATAGATGTTTGTTATGGAATAGTGTTATAGAATAGTGTTTGATGTTGTTATAGAATAGTGTTATAGAATAGTGTTATGAATGTTGTTATAGAATGTTGTTATAGGAAGGTTTATAGAATGTTGTTATAGAATGGATGTGTTATAGATGTTGTTATAGAATGTTGTTATAGAATGTTGTTTATAGATGTTTTATAGAATAGTGTTATAGAATGTTGTTATAGAATGTGTGTAATAGAATGTGTTTATAGAAGTTTTTATAGAATGTTGTTATAGAATGTTGTTATAGAATAGTGTTATAGAATGTGTGTATAGAATGTGTTATAGAATAGTTTTATAGATTGTTTATAGAATGTTGTTATAGAATGTGTTTATATTGGTGCGAGAGAGGGGGATGGTACTCGCTATCCCAAAGAGGGCAACGTCATGACAGCTAAAAACATTAGAACACCTCTTGACCGGGTGAATCCAGGTGAAGCTATTGCCCTTATTGATGTCACTTGTTAAATCACACTTCAATCAGTGTAGATGAAGGGGAGGAGACAGGTTAAAGAAGGATCGTAAGTCTTGAGACATGGATTGTGTATGTGCGCCGTTCAGAGGGTGAATGGGCAAGACAAAATATTTAAGTGCCTTTGAACGGGGTATGATAATGTGTCAAGAACTGCAACGGTGCTGGGGTTTCACGCTCAACAGTTTCCCGTGTGTATCAAGACTGTCACCACCCACAGGACATCCAGCCAACTTGACACAACTGTGGAAGCATTGGATCAACATGGCCAGCATACTTGTTCAATGCTTTGCGACACTTGTAGAGTTCATGACCTACAAATTGAGGCTGTTCGGAGGGCAAAATGGGGTGAAACTGAATATTAGGAAGGTGTTCCTACTGTTTTGAACACTCAGTGTATGTTCTACTTGATAAGTATTGTAATAGGTGTTTTATAAACATCAATACAGCTCTAACTATTACAGTGTAATTGCAGTACAGTATAAACACACTGGGTCATCCTGTAATGTGTTTCCCAGTAGATGAGATGAGCAGAGCAGCGATGAGATGAGCAGAGCAGCGTGTGTTGGAGCAGAGTGTCTCTTCTCTTCCAAATGAAGGAAGCTCTATTTCTAACTAAGCCTTAGGCTCACTGTCGCTAATGCATTCTGTTATGTTTTAACTGAATTACATCATATTTCAGTTGGTTCACCGTGTTCGTGGTGTCAGCCTGACTTCACTAATGCCCATCTTGTCCGACATTAAGTATGTCTTGTGTCATTATTATTAGAATTTATTATTTCATCATTATTTATTATTGTTAATTTAATGTCTCCCTGCTTCCCAAACATTGTTTTCTTCTCTGGGTCTCTTTGTTGTGCTGTGGTAAAACTTGTGTTCTTCTGTGGGTCTCTTTGTTGTGCTGTGGTAAAAACATTGTTGTCTTCTGTGGGCTTCTTCTGTTCGTGCTGTGGTAAAACATTGTGTTCTTCTGGGTCTCTTTGTTGTGCTGTGGTAAACAATTGTCTGTCGTTCTGTGGTCTCTTTGTTGTGCTGTGGTAAAAAACATTGTTTTCTTCTGTGGGTCTCTTTGTGTGCCTCTGGAACTGCTGTGGTCCAATAACATGTGTTTACGGTCCTCTGTGGGTCTTGTGCTTGTCTGTGGTAAAAACATTGTTTTTCTTCCTGTGGGTCTCTTTGTTGCCTGCGTGGGTAAAAACATTGTTTTCTTCTGTGGGTCTCTTTGTTGTGCCTGTGGTAAAACAATTGGGGTCCTCTGGGTGCTGGTGGAGGTAAAAACATTGGTGTTCTTCTAGGTGGCGTTCTCTTTGTGTGCTACGCTGTGGTAAAACCGACCATTGTGTGTTTCTGTGTGGTCTCTTTGTTTGTGCTTGCTGGTAAAAACATTGTTTTCTTCTTGATGGGTCTCTTTGTTGTGCTGTGCGTTAAAAACATTGTTGTCTTCTTGTGGTGTCTCTTTGTTGGTCTCTTTGTTTTCTGTGGGCTGTGTGCTTTTTTTAAAAAATTGTGTTCTTCTGTGGGTCTCTTTGTTGTGCTGTGGTGAAAAACATTGTTGTCTTTCTGTGGGTCTCTTTTGTTGTGCTGTGAAGGGTAAAACATTGTTTTCTTCTGTGGGTCTCTTGTTTGTGCTGTGTAAAAACATTGTTTTCGTCTGTGGGTTCTTATTGTGTGTCTGGTGTGAACAAGTTTTGGTTCTCTGTGGGTCTTGCTGTGTAAAAACATTGTTTTCTTCTGTGGGTCTCTTTGTTGGCTGTGGTAAAAACATTGTTTCTTCTGTGGGTCTCTTTGTTGTGCTGTGGTAAAAACATTGTTTCTTCTGTGGGTCTCTTTGCTACTAACTCATGTCACATCACTCACAAAGTATGTCGTTCTGTCTTGAGCTTGTTCTTGTCTATTGATGTTCTGTATTATGTTCATGTTTTGTGTGCGCCCAGGAAGAGCAGCTGCTGCTTTTGCAACAGCTAATTTGGGATGCCTAATAAAATACCAAATCACACAGGTTTACCGTACCGTGACAGGTGTGTGTGCGTGCGTGTGTGCATGCGTGTCCATGCATGTATTATTATGCATGTTTGCGTGTGTTTTTTTGATGTATGTGTGTTATGTGTGAGGATCATGGTCTCTAGTTCTGCCAGATCCCTAGGTTTCCTGCTGTGTGTGTGTGGGGGAGAAGGGGACCTGTGTGAGGCTATGCTGGCCAGATGTCTGGCTGACAGAGATTCTTCTGGAGCTACCTCTTCCTCGTCCTCTTCAGCTCTCCTTGCTGTTGTCACATCTTTTCATCTCTCCTTGCTGTTGCACATATTTTCATCTCTCCTTGTTGTTGTACATATCTGTATCTCTCCGTTGCTGTTGTCACATCTGTTATTCTCCTTGCTGTTGTAATCTCTCTTATATTCGTGCTGTTGTCACAACTCTTCATTCTCTTCTTGTTGTTGTCACATCTATATATCTCTCATGTTGTTTGTCACATCTCTTATCTCTCCTTGCTGTTGTACACTCTCATCGTATCATGCTGTTTGTCACATTCTCTTCATCTCTCATTGTTGTTGTCACATCTCTTTATCTGCTCCTTGCTGTTTGTCACATCTCTTATCTCTTCATGCTGTTGTCACATATCTTTATCTCTCACTTGCGTGTGTCACATCTCTTTCATCTCTCTTTGGTGTTGTCACATATCTTTATCTCTCCTTGCTGTGTCACAACTCTTCTCTCTCATTGTTGTTGTCACATCTTTTATCTCTCCTTGCTGTTGCTCACATCTTGTTATCTCTCATTGCTGTTGATCATCTATTTTATCTCTCCTTGTTGTTGTCCAACATCTCTTCATCTCTCATTGTTGTTGTCACATCTCTTAATCTCTCCTGTGCTGTTGTCACATATATCTTTATCTCTCCTTGCAGCCTGTTGTTTCACATCTCTTCATCTCTCATTGTTGTTTGTCACATCTCTTTATCTCTCACTTGCTCGTTGTCACATTCTTTCATCTCTCCATTGTTGTTGTCACATCTCTTTATCTCTCCTTGCCTGTTTGTTACATCTTGGTTATTCTCTCTTGCTGTTGTCACATCTCTTTATCTCTCCTTGCTGTTGTCACATATCTTTAAACTCTCCTTGCTGTTGTCACAGCTTGTTATCTTCTCCTTGTTGTTGTCACATCTCTGTTTATCTCTCCTTGCTGTTGTCACATCTCTTTATCTCTCTTGCTGTTGTCACATCTTGCTTATTCTCTTGTTGTTGTCACATCTCTTTTTATCTCTCCTTGTTGTTTGTCACATCTCTTTATCTCTCCTTGCTGTTTCACATCTCCTCAGCTTCTCCTCACATTCCTTCTGCTTCCTGCTTAGACATTCTCTCAGCTCTCTCCTCTTCAGTTCTCATCTTCTCTCCTTCTTCAGTCTCTCCCCTCTCCTTTTCAGTCTCTCACTCTCCTCTCCTTCTTCAGTCTCTACGCCTCTCTTCTTCAGCTCTCACTCTCTCTCCTCATTCAGTGTCTCCGTCACTCTCCTCCTCTTCGAGTCTCTCCCCTCTCCTTCTTCAGTCTCTCCCCCTGTCTTTCTCAGTCTCTCTCACTCTCCTCTGCCTCCTTCTATCTCTTTCACCCTCTTCATCTCGGTCAGTCACCATCTCTCCTTGCAGTCCTCCCCCCTCTTCTTCAGTCTCTCACTCTCCCTCTCCTTATTCAGTCTCGTCACTTCTCTCTCCTTCTTCAGTCTCTCCTCCTATCTTTCAGCGTCCTTTCAGCTCTCTCTCCTTTTCCAGTCTCTCATCGTTGTCCTTCTTCAGTCTCTCCCCTCTCCTTCTTCAGCGTCTCTCAACGGCGTAGCGGCGGTAGCTCCGTGATGCTTGACTACCCAGACAATCACGAGGCTCTCGCCCAGATCTTCGAGACATGGAGAAGACAGGCACGTCAGTTCTACGCGCTCGCGCTCGGTAGGGCGCGCCCTTGTGCAGACTCCGGTGTGTCTATCCGCAGCCCTCTCCTTCTTCAGCTCCTCACCCTCTCTCCTTCAGTCTCATACTCTCACTTCTTCCTCTCTTCTACTCCTTATCCATCTCTTTCCTTACGCATTCTTCACTCTTTTTCTGTCTTAATGCTTTCCCCTCTGTCTGTCTATCTTTCTCTCTCCCATCTGTCAAATCCCACTTCACTACTCCTCAGTCTTTACATGACTCTCTTCATTTCAATTCTACTCTCATTACTATCTACTTCACTTTTCTTCTTCTCTTTATCTCCATCCCATCTCTGTTCCTTTCTTTCTTTCCCATGGTTTGTTGTTCCTCCCTCGTTTCTCTCTTCTCTCTGTTCCTGCTCTCCCTGTGGAGCAGACAGAGTTGTATCTTCATTTAGAATGTGCGGCGGCCAGGCAATACAGACATGTCCTGTGAGGAATGGTTGGTGTGTGTGTGTGTGGTGTGTGTGTGTGTGTGTGTGTGTGTGTGTGTGTGTGTGTGTGTGTGTGTGTGTGTGTGTGTGTGTGTGTGTGTGTGTGTTGTGTGTGTGTGTGTGTGTGTGTGTGTGTTGTGTGTGTTGTGTGTGTGTGTGTGTGTGTGTGTGTGTGTGTGTGTGTGTGTGAGCAGTAGGTAGGGGGGGATCTAGAGCATAGCTGTTCTGTTCTCTAGAAGAATTCTTTCTCTCTGTCAAATGCATCAAAACACTGACTAGAACCAGTCTGAGTTGTGCTGCCTGCCTGTCTGCCTGTCTGTCTGTCTGTCTGCTTGCCTGTCTA
>NC_036860.1:64121695-64139704 GCF_002910315.2 Salvelinus sp. IW2-2015
GTGTTCTTCTGTGGGTCTCTTTGTTGTGCTGTGGTAAAAAACATTGGTAGTCTTCGTGTGGCGTCTCTTTGTTGCTGCTGTGGTAAAAAACATTGTTTTCTCTGTGGGTCTCTTTGTTGCTGTGGTAAAAACATTGTGTTCGGATCTCTGTGGGTCGCTTTGTTTGTTCTGTGGTAAAAACATTGTTTTCTTCTGTTGGGTCTCTTTGTTGTGCCTGGTGTAAAAACATTGTTTTCTTCTGGTGGGTCTCTTTGTGTGTGCTGTGGTAAAACATTGTGTTCTTCTGTGGTCTCTTTGTTGTGCTGTGGTAAAAACATTGTTGTCTTCTGGTGGTCTCTTTGTTGTGTGCTGTGGTAAAACATTGTTTTCGTCTGTGGGTCTCTTTGTTGTGCTGTGCGGTAAAAACATTGTTGTCTTCTTTGGGTCTCTTTGTTGTGCTGTGGTAAAAACATTGTTTTTCGTCTGTGGGTCTCTTTGTTGTGCTGTTGGTAAAAAATTGTGTTCTTCTGTGGGTCTCTTTTGTGTCTGTGGTAAAAAACTTGTGTCTTTCTGTGGGTTCTTTTTTGTGCTGTGTGGGAAAAAACATTGTTTTCTTCTGTGGGTCTCTTTGTTGTTGCTGTGGTAAAAACATTGTTTTCGTCTGTGGGTCTCTTTTGTGTGTGCTGTGGTAAACAATTGTTTCTGTCTGTGGGTCTCTTTGGTTTGTGCTGTGGTAAAAAACATTGTTTTCTTCTGTGGGTCTCTTTGTTGTGCTGTGGTAAAAACATTGTTTCTTTCTGTGGGTCTCTTTGTTGTGCTGTGGTAAAAACATGTTTTCTTCTGTGGGTCTCTTTGCCCTACTTACTCATGTCACATCACTCACAAAAGTATGTCGTTCTGCCTTGAGCTTGTTCTTGTCTATGATGTTCGTATTATGTTCATGTTTTGTGTGACCCCAGGAAGAGTAGCTGCTGCTTTTGCAACAGCTATTTTGGGATGCCTAATAAAATACCAAATCCACACACAGGTTTTACCGTACCGTGACAGGTGTGTGTGCGTGCGTGTGTTGCGCGTGTCCATGCATGTATTATTATGCATGTTTGCGTGTGTTTTTTGTGTATGTGTGTTATGGTGAGGATCATGCCTCAGTTTCTGCCAGATCCCTAGAGTTTCCTGCTGTGTGTGTGTGGGGGAGAAGGGGACCTGTGTGAGGCTATGCTGGCCAGATGGGCTGGCTGACAGAGATTCTTCTGAGCTACCTCTTCCTCGTCCTCTTCAGCTCTCCTTGCTGTTGTCACATCTTTTCATCTCTCCTTGCCTGTGCACATATTTTCATCTCTCCTTGTTGTTGTCACATATCTGTATCTCTCCTGCTGTTGTCACATTCTCGTTATCTCTCCTTGCTGTTGTCCACTGTCTCTTTTTATATCTCCGTCTGTTGTCACAACTCTTTCATCTCTTCTTGTTGTTGTACATCTATATATCTCTCATTGTTGTTGTCACATCTCTTATATCTCTCCTTGCTGTTGTCACATCTCTCATCGCTCATGCTGTTGTCACATCTTTCATCTCTCATTGTTGTTGTCACATCTCTTTATCGCTCCTTGCTGTTGTCACATCTCTTTATCTCTCAGTGCTGTTGTCACATATCTTTATCTCTCCTTGCTGTTGTCACATCTCTTCATCTTCTTCATGTTGTTGTCACATATCTTTATCTCTCCTGCTGTGTCACAACTCTTCATCTCTCATTGTTGTGTCACATCTCTTATCTCTCCTTGCTGTTGTCACATCTTGTTATCTCTCCTTGCTGTTGTCACATCTATTTATCTCTCATTGTTGTTGTCACATCTCTTTCATCTCTCATTGTTGTTGTCACATCTCTTATCTCTCCAGTGCTGTTGTCACATATTCTTTATCTCTCCTTGCTGTTGTCACATCTCTTCATCTCTCATTGTTGTTGTCACATCTCTTTATCTCTCCTTGCTGTTGTCACATCTCTTCATCTCTCATTGTTGTTGTCACATCTCTTTATCTCTCCTTGCTGTTTTCACATCTTGTTATCTCTCCTTGCTGTTGTCACATCTCTTATCTCTCCTTGCTGTTGTCACATATCTTTAAACTCTCCTTGCTGTTGTCACATGCTTGTTATCTCTCCTTGTTGTTGTCACATCTCTTTTATCTCTCCTTGCTGTTGTCACATCTCTTTATCTCTCCTTGCTGTTGTCACATCTTGTTATCTCTCCTTGTTGTTGTCACATCTCTTTATCTCCCTTGTTGTTGTCACATTCTTTATCTCTCCTTGCTGTTTTCACATCTCCTCAGCTTCTCCTCACATTCCTTCTGCTCTCCTGCTTAGACATTCTCTCAGCCTCTCTGCCTTCTTCAGTCTCTCACTCTCTCTCCTCTTCAGTCTCTCCCCCTTCTCCTTCTTCAGTCTCTCACTCTCTCTCCTTCTTCAGTCTCTCCCCTCTCCTTTCTTCAGTCTCTCACTCTCTCTCCGTCTTCAGTCTCCTCACTCTCTCGTCCTTCTTCGTCTCTCCCCCTCTCCTTCTTCAGTCTCTCCCCCTCTCCTTTTCAGCTTCTCACTCTCTCTCCTCCTTCATCTCTCCCCCTCTTCTTCAGTCTCTCACCCTCTCTCCTTCAGTCTCTCCCCCCTCTCTTCAGTCTCTCACTCTCTCTCCTTATTCAGTCTCTCACTCTCTCTCCTTCTTCAGTCTCTCCTCCTTCTTCAGCTCTCACTCTTCTCTCCTTTCCAGTCTCTCACTCTCTGTCCTTCTTCAGTCTCTCCCCTCTCCTTCTTCAGTCTCTCCCCTCTCTTCTCTCCTCCTTCAGTCTCTTCACCCTCTCTCCTTCAGTCTCTTCCCCCTCTTCTTCAGTCTCCTCACCCTCTCTCCCTTCAGTCTCATACTCTCACTTCTTCCTCTCTTCTACTCCTTATCCATCTCTTTCCCTTACGCATTCCTTCACTCTTTTTCTGTCTTAATCTTTCCCCCCTGTCTGTCTATCTTTCTCTCTCCCTCTGTCAAATCCACTTCACCTACTCCTCAGTCTTTACATGACTCTCTTCATTTCATCTATCCTTCATTACTAAATCTACTCACTTTTCTTCTTCTCTTTTATCTCCATCCCCATCTCTGTTCCTTTCTTTCTTTCCCATGGTTTCTGTTGTTCCTCCCTCGTTCTCTCTCTTCTCTCTGTTCCCTCTCTCCCTGTGGAGCAGACAAGAGTTGTTCTTCATAGAATGTGCGGCAGCCAGGCATACAGACCATGTCCTTGAGGATGTGGTGTTGTGTGTGTGTGTGTGTGTGTGTGTGGTGTGTGTGTGTGTGTGTGTGTGTGTGTGTGTGTGGTGTTGTGTGTGTGTGTGTGTGTGTGTGTGTGTGTGTGTGTGTGTGTGTGTGTGTGTGTGTGTTGTGTGTGTGTGTGTGTGTGTGTGTGTGTGTGTGTGTGTGTGTGTGTGTGTGAGCAGTAGGTAGGGAAGGGATACAGAGCAGCTGTTCTTTCTCTAGAAGAATTCTTCTCTCTGTCAAATGCATCAAAACACTGACTAGACCAGTCTGAGTTGTCTGCCTGCCTGTCTGCCTGTCTGTCTGTCTGTCTGCTTGCCTGTCTACCTGTCTGTCTGTCTGCTTGCCTGCCTGTCTGTCTGCCTGTCTGCTTTCAAGGAACAACTCATATACAACTCTTTTATTTCATTCCATTACATCTAGAGTACATTGTGTTGTGCTCATGCATTTTGAAGTTCATACATGCAGTTTGTTTGGAAGAGAGGGACTATCTGTTCCATCTACTGTATTTTCATTAGAGACACTCTCATGTTGTTGTATCTGTTTGTCTACTACTTTGAACTCATGACAGAGTTGCATCTGCCTTCTTTGCGGATAGCTCCAGGTACCATAGCCCCTGCTCTCTCGCACCCAATATAACACAATATTCTAATTAAACAAACATTAACTAATAACTACTATGTCTTTCTACTAACGAGGGACAAGGCTATGTCTAAACCGAACTCAATAGCTATATTACCACATGTCTTATCTTCTTGCGCATGGTGGCAATCTAATACAAACATTACTAATAATAACACTAATTCAACTACACCATAAAATCACTTCAATTCATTCTCATATAGCTTTATAACTACTTTTCCTTCATTACTCTTACACTTACTATTCAATAAAACCGCCATATCAAATACTCACATTCTAGCATTTTTCCACTCATTTCATAAATCAACAACCATTTCTTGCTATTAACTTTAACTATTTCGATTTCTAGTTGAGAACATTCTACTGGCCATACCTCATCTATAACACCTACCTAGTTACTACGACTAACACATATCTATTACACACATGAGTAACAGAATGCATTCCGAGCAGTTATCAACCATAACATGTCGGTTAATGACACACCTATCCCGGATCAGAAACAACATTCATGCTTCTATCAGCATGATGTGCAGCTGTAAGAACTTTTTAGAATCATAACAACATTCCCGTGCCCATGCCCAATCTTTTCATGATACATACCTGACAGGTGGTGGCAAAATATGACCGTACTTTGTTGATTCCCCTCTTACATCACACACTGTCACCTTGGTGTATATTGTGACTCATGATAGTTTGTACTAACAGGTAGCATGATGTTGCCACCAAGGAACTTTGAGTAAACTCTCACAACTATCTCGCCTATAATCTACCCACTACAGCTATTCTATGACTCCGACTTAATGCTATAATAGGGGCCATGTTCGGACCCACCTACTCTCCTGATAAGTCTACACGTACTACAGCTCACCTTTGAGTATTCTTGCTCACATTGTAGTGACGAGAGCTATTTGCCTTGGGCATCCCACTGCCAGATTCATCTAGACCATACATTCTCTCATCACACTATACGCTGTCACATTCTTGTCGGTGATCAGGTATACACTACACGTCATGCGTTGTGCTCAATCAGCAAACTTAATGATGGTTTTTGGCAGGTACTGAGTAGCACACATTCACTGCGCCTGCATGATCGTGACACAATTCTATATGAAACACTAGAGTGTACTTCATCCAGGACAACATTCACTAGTAGACACAGCACGCTAACCTCCTGAGGAGACCCACTCTTGTTAGAGTCGTCTATCAACGATGAAGCCAGGATTGCTTGTTGATGTATAACCACCTAACTATTTCAGCATCCATTGAGAGCGCGCGCTCGATTCCCATGGAAAGTCCAAGAGCACTCCAGTTGCAGATATCTAGGTGCTTTAGTCCAGTGGTCCTTATGAAACACCCATTCTGATGAGCTTTGAGTACACTAGTGCACCTTATGAGAGCTGACATTCTTGTTATACGCATAGAGCTCGTAGTCATATATCAGCACAATAACATCTCTTTTAAACTTCTTTGGATCGTAGTACACTATTTCCTATATGTAACACCTATACTCACTACTGGACCAACCATTCTATAACACAATTCATATACGGTTGCGACTATATTCTATTGTAGCCTAATGCCAGTTCATTAAGCAATCGAGCGTATTGTACCTATAACAATAACTAAGTACATCTATTTACCACCAAGGACATATCTCGAGAATATTATACTGATCACATGAGTGTCACGATATAGAGCCATCTTATAATTATATGTTACAGCTAAATCAACTAGCTCACTGTCCCTATATATTCACCAGATTCATAGCTAACACTATTACTTTATAATACAACATCACCATTTGCTAATTGTTTGCAGTGACATAACTGCACAAATTCATTGTGCAGCATGAAAATTATTACTACATACAAATATCTAGACACACATATCTATCGAACTGTACGAAGCGCTATGGTCTGTATACTCAACATTAATAATTATCAACAAACTTTACGATATTGACCCGATAGCGTTCCTCTGATCTAGTCTCAACATTCTTTTGCACTATACACTTGCTCCCTAACTACTCAGTGGCACAATATCATAAAATATGAACTACCATGGCGCTGAGCTATATACATACATTACATGATAACGCCTATTCTTTTGCCATTTCAAAGATGTATTACTAACAACATTCTTATTATACAACAATGAATATAACATATCATACACAGTAATGTTGCGTTAGGTTAACTTTAACTTACATAAGTCTATATTCTTTAACACTAGAAACACTCCTTCTTTGACTGATTACATTCTCACCTTCTATCTCCTATAACACACATTCTCATCTCAACCTCACACAGTTATATCCTTATCAAACTCCTATGTCCCACAATAGACCATGACATTATTCTCCTATGACAGGGCACCATGCATTCAGTATCATGATATATGCGGATCATGTCATTATTTCTGAAATAAAAGTGACACAACTCAATTCAGCGGTGACTGCAACACTAGTCACTTATCGACAGTATCAAACATTCCTCTTCTCAACCACTGACTAGTGGACAGCGAATATATCCTGAGCTCTAACAACCATTCTATAAAACACTATTCTGAGTAACGACGTATTCGTTATAACCTACTTCTGTGTCTCAATGAACACTCATTCACTACTGTTATTTCCGGGTAACAGACTTAATGTCGAGCGTGATTCCTGCATATCGAGCGAACTCTACGCGAGATTCAGCTGTTAATGATCCCACGACTTATCGAATCTCATGCCTATCAACTAACAAGTCTATATCATCGTTATACCACAGCTCTACATGCTATTTCTGGCAGTAACAGTACATATCCACTAGATACGTGAGCACTAAGATTCATCTGCAGGACTATTAACTACTCACTATCCGTTAAATAATCATACACACTAATAATCCAGCTGTGTGCAGAACAGTATCTGACACTACGCGAGTCTCATGCTTATCTCTGCAGCACACTCCACCCTCTACCTATCTGTTCATCTGTAACAGCTTAGACTAGTACTCATTCTTTGTTATAGACAAAGGGCAGTCTCCAGAACCACGTAATTCTATGAACGGACTAGTATACAATATAACCACATAAATTCGTATAACCAGCTATTCTATCACATGACTCGTATGTCAGAGTAGTTATTGCTAGAGACATACATCATCTCACTACGCTCTACTATACACTATCTGTAACCTAGCTATATCACGTGCAAGTATTTATCTAGTCCTGAGATGCTCGAGAAGCTAGTTTCATTAGCAGACCATCTATTCACCTACGCTATTCACTTCATGTAACACATAGTGTGCAGCAACTACATGAAGCACACGTAGAGCAGTGTTATATTTCAGCAAACTCACTACGTTATCATTACACATATCTATAACCACTGATTCTGATTAACGCTAACTCCATCGTTTGCGTGACTAACAACCAACCGACAATTCAACTAGCTATGTTAACCATTGCATTCAGCATATCAGCACAACTATGTCCCAGACGAACAGGTGTACACTCTCATAGACACAGATTATCATCGTGGAAATATGAAACCTACGTTATCATAACCTATAACAACTGGTAAAACGCCCTAAACGGCACTCCAGTCTATACTCACATCACCTCTCTTTCATATACACTTTACCTATCCAACAGTGGGATAATTATATCACAACATTTCTAACATGACTCTTTCTTCATCTTAGAGACCTACTATATCGCTATTATCTCGACTATTCCGTCATACACACGATATCTTACCTTAAGAGAGCACTGATGTCTACCATCCGACTTGAACCTCAATGACACTGAGTGAACACGTATTACTAACTGATAAACAACATTCTTATAACCCACTAGTGTGCGAATTAAACAACATTCTATAACACTGTAACTATACGACTATCTATAACATCTATCTGTTCTGCCTATAACAACATTCTATAACAACATTCTATAACAACCATTCTATAACCAACATTCTATAACAACAGATACTGTCCATATTAAACAATACTCTTCTCAAATAACACTATTCTATAAACACTATTCTATAAAACAACATTCGTCTATACTAGTTCTTATAACACTATTCTATTAACCACATTCCGTTATAAACATACATCTATAACACTATTCTATAACACTATTCTATAAACACAGTATACCAATCCTATAAAGTACTTATATCTCAACGTGGCTTTCTATATATAAGAGATGATGAGCTACTCTATTCGTAACAGGACAACGCTCCTGTATTTAACAACATTCTAGTTATAACAACATATCGTTACTGATTGGTAACCTGGATTAAGCGTTAGTATATAATCACATTCGTAATCCAGACGACCTATTTCTATCAACAGCATATCATGTAACTAGCTTTTAACTCTATAACGTATACTAACATTCTTCTTATAATATCGACAATCTACTAGTTAACACTATTCTTTATAACAACATTTCTATTATACAAAATCAGCATATCATATAACAGGGACACATTTCAGGCGTATAACGAGCTTGAGTCTATAATCACCATAATCTACTCATCAACAACATTCATTATCAACACCTAGCTGTATTCCTATCACAACATTCGTCACTCAACATACTGTTCCGTAGATCAACAACATTCCCTAAGAACAGCCCATAGCCTGATGTAGACAACAGTCTTGATAGACCCTTCCTCTTCACTTTAACTCAACAACCCATCCTATAACTATCAGAGACGTGAGGTCTATAACATGCATTCTAGTTAACAAGCAATCTCTAGAGCACTGCTACTGTGCCACTCATTGTAATCATGGCTGATCTTGCGAGTTATACTGCCACAATATAGCCATTCTTAACACCTCTATCTAATCTGATACAACACTACTCCAGAACAGTACTAACAACCATGCGATATATATCGTATCGTACTCATCTGTTTATAACTGGATTCAACATCTATTCGACGATATAACAACGGATTCTATCAACCAATCTGATCGATTTAAACTGGTATAAACACTATTCTACTAACAACCATTCTATAAACACTATTCTATAAACTCCAACGCTCATACCACACCGCTATTCGAGGCTACCTTGTAGTCTAACAATCTAGTCCTGTCTTGATAACACTATTCGAGTATAAGACACCAGCTATTCCTCAACGTATCCCGATAACACTATTCTATAACACAATTCATAACAAAACGATAAGTCTATGCTATAACCACTAGCCATGATGTTCTCTTCAACAAGTAACAGAGCCATATTACCAGTGGCTGGTTCATAGCAACACATCAGCAGTATCTAACTTCATTCAACTAAACAGCTATATCGTCTGTGATGAACACTATCTCACGCACTATAACGAGACATTTCTACAAAACCTATATACAACATCACTCCTGCTCTACTAACACTATTTTCTACTATTGCAGAGAGTCCTCTATGTACGCGAGGCACAAGCAAACGTTTCAGAGATGTGTACATTCAGCGCGTATGTCTATAAACCACTATGTGTGAGGTTCTTAACAACATTCGTTAACACAGAAGTATGATCGTATTCCTTAAATATAGAGCGATCTTTCATCTGTACTAACATACCATGCTAATAAAACCATAGTAACGTTCCCCTAGTATTAAACGAGAGTGCTTCTAGCCTCTGAACCACATGTTCTGCACTTTGCATGGTTTCACTTGATTTCCATGAGTCATTATTTACTGTCCAGTAACTAAGCGTATATCTGGCATGCAACACTATTTCTACATTACATTCATCGGTATAACCCAACCATGTCTCTCATCCATTCTTATTTTCACCACTATTCCTATTTCCACCCCTACCTCTCCTATCTCTTTTCTCTCTCTCCCTTAACATCTCATCTCGGTTCATCATAACAAACTACGTCCTATCTACAACCCCCTACTATCTCCTACTATCACTCCACCTCCACTCATTACACTCTTATCCTATTCCCCTAAACTCTGATACCATTCCTTCTCTTCCTGTCTGTCTGTCTGCTTGCCTGCCTGTCTGTCTGCCTGTCTGCTTTCAAGGACAACTCATATACAACTCTTTTATTCATTCCATTACATCTAGAGTACATTGTGTTGTGCTCATGCATTTTGAAGTGTCATTACATGCAGTTTGTTTGGAAGAGAGGGACTATCTGTTCCATCTACTGTATTTCATTAGAGACACTTAGTTTTTTGTTATACTATTTTGATATTGAATAATGCTTTGTTGGGAAGGGCTTGCAAGTTAGGCATTTCACTGTTCTTGTGCATGTGGCAAATAAAACTCTTATTCATTCGTTGACTCTTTCACTCTTCACTCACAAACTCACTCACTCAGARTTTCACTCATTCAATCACTCACTTGCTAATTTATTCTGATTCTAGTGATTTACTGGGCCATACGCACTACCCTCTGTAACGCCTTACAGTCAGATGCCGAGCAGTTGCCATACCAGGCGGTGATGCAACCGGTCAGGATGCTCTCGATGGTGCAGCTGTAGAACTTTTTGAGGATCTGGRGACCCATGCCAAATCTTTTCAGTCTCCTGAGGGGGAAAAGGTTTTGTTGTGCCCTCTTCACAACTGTCTTGGTGTGTTTGGACCATGATAGTTGTTGGTGATGTGGACACCAAGGAACTTGAAACTCTCAACCCGCTCCACTACAGCCCTGTCGATGTTAATAGGGGCCTGTTCGGCCCGCCTTTTCCTGAAGTCCACGATCAGCTCCTTTGTCTTGCTCACYTTGAGGGAGAGGTTGTTGTCCTGGCACCCCACTGCCAGTTCTCTGACCTCCTCCCTATAGGCTGTCACATCGTTGTCGGTGATCAGGCCTACCYCTGTTGTGTCATCAGCAAACTTAATGATGGTTTTGGAGTCGTGCCTGGCCATGCAGTCGTGGGTGAACAGGGAGTACAGGAGGMGACCAAGCACGCACCCCTGAGGAGCCCCCTTGTTGAGGATCAGCGTGGCAGATGTGTTGATGCCTACCTTTAGCACCTGGAGGCGGCCCGTCAGGAAGTCCAGGATCCAGTTGCAGATYTAGGTGTTTAGTCCCAGGGTCCTTAGCCCAGTGATGAGCTTTGAGGGCACCATGGTGTTGAACGATGAGCTGTAGTCAATGAACATCATTCTTAAAACTTCTTTGGGATCGGTGTCCCTTCCACGGGACGGTTGAGCTAATGTAGGCTAATGCGATTAGCATGAGGTTGTAAGTAACAAGAACATTTCCCAGGACATAGACATATCTGATATGTGCAGAAAGCTTAAATTATTGTTAATCTAACTGCACTGTCCTATTTACAGTAGCTATTACTTTGAAATAATACCATGCTATTGTTTGAGGACACTGCACAATTTTGAGCATGAAAAGTTATTACTAAACAAATTAGGCACATTTGGGCAGTCTTGATACAAATTTTTAACAGAAATGCGATGGTTCCTTGAATCAGTCTAAAACTTTGCACATACACTGCTGCCATCTAGTGGCCAAAATATAAATTGCACCTGGGCTGGAATAATACATTATGGCCTTTCTTTTGSATTTCAAAGATGTTGGTACAAAGAAAAATACAAAAGAATGGTTGGTTTTTTCTTTGTATTATCTTTAACCAGATCTATTGTGTTATATTCTCCTACATTCCTTACACATTTCCACAAACCTCAAAGTGTTTCCTTTCAAATGGTACCAAGAATATGCATATCCTTGCTTCAGGGCCTGAGGCAGTTAGATTTGGGTATGTCATTTAGGTGAACATTTAAAAAAGGGCCTATCCTTATCTAAGATATTCTGTAACCAGCTGTGTGCAGAACAGCTGAGCTCGGAGAGAGTGTTATTGCAGACATCTTCACTACGTTATTCTGTAACCAGCTGTGTGCAGAACAGCTGAGCTCGGAGAGAGTGTTATTGCAGACAAACTTCACTACGTTATTCTGTAACCAGCGTGTGCAGAACAGCTGAGCTCGGAGAGTGTTATTGCAGACTCTTCACTACGTTATTCTGTAACCAGCTGTGTGCAGAACAGCTGAGCTCGTAGAGAGTGTTATTGCAGACAAACTTCACTACGTTATTCTGTAACCAGCTGTGGTTAACAACAACACATCAACTAGCTGTGCTTCAGATATGACATGTCCCAGGAACAGTTACGTCTTTCAGTGAAATGTTCCGGTAAATGCTAAGACTCCAGTCTATCTCCACTTTTCTTTTTTCACAACAGTGGGATAATCACACATTTCATGTTTTATTAGCTTTTATTAGCTTTGCCGCCCGTAGCCTGGGTACCATCACTGCCAATGACACGGAGTACAAGGAGTGGAATGTTAGCTAAACAGACTGGTCCCAGGCTAACAGTACAGTAACAGTCCTATAAATTACTTAAGTGGCTTTATAAACTGGGTGGTTCGAGCKCTGAATGCTGATTGGCTGAAAGCCGTGATATATCAGACCGTGTAACACAGATGTATGTTTACTGTTCTAATTCTATTGGTATTCAGTTTATAATAGCAATAAGGCACGTCAGGGGTTTGCTGTCAATACACAGTACCACAGCTGTATCCAGGCACTCTGCGTACCTAAGAACAGCCCATAGCCGTGGTCTTCCACATTTAACCAAACCCCTCTGATTCAGAGAGGTGCGGTAGGCTGCCTGGCCACTTGTTGTTGGGAGTTAACTGCCTTGCTCAAGGGCAGAACAGCAGATTGTTGCCATTGTTGGATTCAAACTAGCGACCTTTCGATAACTGGCTCAACGCTCTTAACCGCGAGGCTACCTGCTGCCTCTGTGTCCTTGAGAGAGCAGCAGTAGCATGACTAGCAGAGCCAAAGAGAGGCCAATTACAGTGGCTGTTTCAAGCATCAGCAGTATCCTATACAGTTAGTCTGTTAGCCTCCAACAGCACTGTACAACTATACTGCTCTCTTGACTATCTGCTGCTCTTGACGGGCCAGAAGGGAGATGCATGTGTATGTGAGCTTAGAAGTATGTGTGTATTTCAGTGCAATACAGTAACGTCTTTGAGAGTGCTTAGCCTCTGTGCACTTGCATGGTTTCATGTTTCTGTTTATACTGAACGTGAGTAGGAAAGCGTACATTACATCATCTGTCTCATCCATTCTATGTCCCCTCCCCCTCCTCTCCTATCCTTTCCTCCCCTCTCCTGTCCTCTCTCCCTCCTCACCTCTCCTCTTCTCTACTCCCCACTCATCTCCACTCTTATCCTCCCCTCTCCTGTCCTCTTCTCTTCTCCCCACTCCTCTCCACTCCTCTCCCCCCTCTCTCCTTTCCTATCCCCCTTCTCTCAGAACAACCAGAACTAGAACCACCAGAACTAGAACCACCAGAACTAGAAACAGACAGAACCACAAAAAAGAACCACCAAACTAATACCAGCAGAACTAGAACTACCAGAGACTAGAACCACCAGAACTAGAACCACCAGAAACTAGAACACCAGAATAAACAACCCGAACTAACCACCAGAACTAGATACTTACCAAGCTAGAACTAACCAGAACTAGAACACCAGAACTAGAACAACCGAACTAGAACTCCAAATGAACTCACCAGAACTGGAACCACAGAAGAACTCCAACTGAACCGAAACTAGAATACCAAAGAACTAGAACTGAACTACAAACTAGAACACAGAAACACCAAATAACCTACAGAACTAGAACTACCAAGAACTAAAACACCAGAACTAGAACTACCAGAACTAGAACACCAGAACTAGAACTACCGAACTAGAACTACCGGACTAACTACCCGCAAATAGAATTATCCAACTAGAACTACAGAACTAAACTACCAGACATAGAATTACCGGACTAAAAGACCAGAATAAACTACCAGAACTAGAACCTACCAGAACTATAGAACCACCAGAACTAGACCACCAGAACTAAACACAAACTAGAACCACAGAACTAGACACCTAGAACTAGAACTACCAGAACTAGAACTAGAACCACCAGAACTAAGACCACAAACTAGAACTTACAGAACTAGAAACCAGAACTAGAAACCAGAATAAACTACCAGAACTAAAACTACAGAACATAGGTATGACCAGAACTAGAATACAGGCCAACACCAAAGTCACTGCTAGAATCAGATTTTTGATTTAGTCTGACTCATTGATGCATTCTTGTGATGTTTCCAGTGATTACTAAGGCTGGATTGATTTGATTAGAAGGGATT
Source organism: Salvelinus sp. IW2-2015 (assembly GCF_002910315.2). NCBI lineage: Eukaryota > Metazoa > Chordata > Actinopteri > Salmoniformes > Salmonidae > Salvelinus > Salvelinus sp. IW2-2015. Next base: position 64,135,800 of record NC_036860.1, read on the forward strand.
CAGTAGTAGTCCCTCTAATCACTAACGACTTGAACAGTCCTAATAGTCCTCTAACAGCCCGCTTCCTCTAACAGTCTCTAAGCAGCCCCTCTCAATCTAACGTCTCAGGCAGTCTCTAACAGTCTCCCAAAAGTGACCTCTCTCTAACATTTAAACAGTCCTAACCTTAACAATACTCTAACAGTCTCTAAACTCTAAAAAGTCTCCAACAGATCATCCCCTCTTCAACAGTATTAAAAGAATGGCAGTCCCTCTCTCAACTCTAACAGTATTCAAATAACCTAACGTCTCTAGACATCCTCTCTCTAACAGTCACCTAACTTCCCTCTCTCTAACAGTCCTATCCTCTTAACCTACTCTACGTCTAAACAGTCTCTAACAGTCTCTAAAGTCCACCTATCTTAACAGTCTCTAGCAGTCCCCTCTCTCTTAACAGTCTCTAACATCCTATTCTATACAGTCTCTAACAGTCCCCTCGTCTAACATCTCTAACAGTCTAATACAGTCTCTAACAGTCTTAGCAGTCTCTAACAGTCCCTCTCTCTAACAGTCTCTATTTACCACCAACAACAGTGCTGGCACTAAGACGCACTCAGTCAGCTGATATAGGAAATAAGCAAACAGGAACAACTCACCCAGAGATGGGCTCCTAGTGGCCGGAGACTTTAATGCAGGAACTTAATCAGTTCTATACATTCATGTACATACTATCTCAATTGGCCCGACCAACTAGTGCTCCCGCACATTGGCTAACCGGGCTATCTGCATTGTGTCCCACCACCGCAACCACTCTTTTTACGCTACTGCTACCTCTGTTCATCATATATGCATAGTCACTTTAACCACCTACTGTCATACTACCTCAATAAGCCTGACTAACCGGTGTCTGTTTTAGCCTTGCTACTCTTTTTTCAAATGTAATTTTAACTGTTGTTTACTTCTTAATCCTACACCACACACACACACACACACACAACACACACACACCACACAACCACCACACACAACACACACACACACACACCACACACACACACCTTTTTCTCTCCGCACTATTGGTCAGCTGTAAATAAGCATTTCACTGTAAGGTCTACCTGTTGTAATTCGGCGCACGTGACAAATAACTTGATTTGAATTTGAACAGTCTCTAACAGACTCTTAACAGTCTTACATCCCATCTCTCCAACAGTCTCTAACAGCTTTCTCTTAACATGACTCTACAGTCTCTAACAGTCTCTTCTCTACAGACGTTGCACAGTCTCTAACAGTCTTAAAGTCTTTCTCCTAACAGATCCTAACAGTCTAAACTTCTTTCTACTAACAGACTCTAACAGTACCTTAACAGTCTCTAACAGTCTTCTCTCTACAACTAACAGGCTCTAACATTCTTAACAGTCTTTCTTCTAACAGTACTCTACATCTCTACAGCTTTCTCCTAACAGACTCTAACAGACTCAACAGTCCTCACGTCTTCCTCTCTAAACAGACTCTAACAGACCTAACAGTTCTACAAAGTCTTTCTCTGTAAACAGATCTAAGTCTCCAAAGTCTCTCTTCAGCTCTAACAGTCTCCAACAGACTCTAACCTTAATCCTCTCCTAACAGTCTCTAACAGTAGTCCCTCTAACATCTCTAACGAGTCCCTTTCTAAATAGTCATAACAAGCCCTCCTCTCTAGCATCATAACAGACCTCCTCTTAGAGTAGTCTCTAACAGTCTTTTCTCTTAACAGTTTCAACAGTACTAACGTGTCCTAACTGCCCGTCCGTCTCTAACAGTCTCTAACAGTCTTAACATCCTCTAAAAGTCCCATCTCTCTAATATCTATAACAGCCCTCTCTCTCTAGCAGCAGTTAACAGACCTAACAGTCTCTAACATTCCTCAGACTCTAACAGTCTCTACAGTCTCTTCTCTTAACAGACTCTAACAGTCTCCAACATGCTTAACAGTCTCTCTAATCATATAACACGCTCCCTCTAGCAGTCATAACAATTTTACAGCTCTCTAGTCCCTCTCTCTAACTATATCCTTCGAGCAAGTCTGTGTGATTAGTGTGAGCTGACGCTGTCTAGCTGTTGTTCAATTAAAGAAAATTGTGCCTTGGGGCAATCTTCCGGAACTGCGTTCCCGTAGTGCTCCAACTGAATTCTTCATTGACAAGCAGATCGATACGGATATCAGACCTGGCAGAATGAGTGGTGAGCATGTATAGTTCTAAGACCACGCACCAGCTCCCCTGTCCGGACTCAACTCGCTCACCCACACAAGTCTATTCACTAACCACCACACTAAGTTAGAAGAACATTAAAAGGCTTTATTCCTTCTTGGTTGAGGATATGGATTCTATTATAATTGGCTGATTCTGACGTGGCAGCAGAACATTGGTTTTCAGCCTTTCGCTAGAAACGCCTCAGTGCTGCTCTGTTGTCTTCCCCCCGGCGGAAATCCCTCAGAGGCCTGTGTGAACTATGACTTCGAACTTGTGAAGTCGACTGTTCAAGCTGTGTGACTATATCTCTCGCTGTGTAAGGACCTTCAGAGCCGTGTGGCTACACTCCAAGCATTAAGCTAGATGGCTCAGAGCTTGTAACTATACCTCAGAGCGTGATATATCCTCGAGTGTGTGACAATACCCCTCAGACTGTACGTATACCTCGAGCTGTTATATATCTCTCAGTGTAAGCATGAGCCCTGTTTAATTACTTCTAACTTTGAAGCAGACTCTGAAAGCTGTGAAGCAGATACCTCAATGAAGAACTTCTTCAACTTGAATAATCGAGACGTGAGCTATACCAATGTAGATACCTCAAGGCTGTGTGAACATACGAAGTTGACTATTCAGTCCGACTAATTGACTGTGACATATGTCTGTTGAAGTAAAACTCAACGGTGACTTGAGTCGACGTGTGAGCTTAATTTCGAGTTGAGCCTAGACCGCAGAGTGGTGGTTGTGTTGTTTTGTTTGGTGTTGGTGTTTTTTGGTGTGGGTGTTGTGATCGACTATTTATATTCTATAATATCGAAATTGATGAAAATAAACAAGATTTAAACTGAAAAGTTCAATGAACAGAAACAACTAATTGGAATATGCAAAAAATCAAGGGATGGCAAAAAAGTGACCAAGTAAGGAAATGGGTGAACGAAGAAGGGTACAAGCTGAAGAGCCAAATCCCAATGTATTGGAGACAATTACATTAAGCAATGAAATAGAAACCAGGGACCGGAGAAGAAATAAAGAAGAAAGATCTTACTAACATCTGAAAAGTGGATCCGAATTGACTACAAACAGACTTCTTGGATTTTAAGGAAAAAGTAATTATTTTTAATACAATAAGTAGTATGAAGAAAAAAATGAAGTATAATGTATAGTTTGTAAAAGGATCAGCTTGATGGCTATAAAGCATGTGAGATGAGTCAGCTCTCAGCTGAACTAGGCCTGCCTTTGAAAAGGCGACCAGTGCTGGGTCGCTGATTTTCGACGGGATGCGTTCGAGCGACGCTCAATTGGCAGACAACTACGAGACCAGGCAGACGAACTGAACGGCCAAAGACCTAGCAGTAAAGGTGTTAGGTTAAAAAAGCTGCCCCTTAAAATCCAGTATTAGATCTTGGATGTACGCAGAAATTGAGCACCTCATGGTAAGAAGGGGACCAGGTCGAAGACGAAGCTGCCGCTGGTACGAGTGAGAGTTACTTTCCAGCACACACTCCAGGGTACCTCTCCTGTGGCTGTCTCGATTGTTGGTAATCAGGCCTACTACTGTTGTGTCATCTGCAATCTTGATGATTAAGTTGGAGGCGTGCATGGCCACTCAGTTCTGGTGAACAGGGAGTCAGGAGGGGCTGAGACGAGCACCTTGTGGGGCCCTGTGTTGAGGATCAGCGAAGTGGAGGTTGTTGGTTT
>NC_036860.1:64139729-64172894 GCF_002910315.2 Salvelinus sp. IW2-2015
CTCAGTGCTGTTGTCACATATCTTTATCTCTCCTTGCTGTTGTCACAATCTCTTCATCTCTCATTGTTGTTGTCACATCTCTTTTCTCTCTCTTGCTGTTGTCACATCTCTTCATCTCTCATTGGTTGTTTGTCACATCTTCTTTATTCTTCTTCCTGTTTACGTTGTCACATCTTGTTATCTCTCCTTGTTGTTGTCACATCTCTTTATCGGCTCCTGGCTTGTTGTCAATATGCTTAACTCTCCTTGCTGTTTCACATCTTGTTTATCTCTCATTGGTGTTGTCACATCTCTTTATCTCTCCTTGCTGGTTGTCACATCGCTTTATCTCCCCTTGCTGCTGTCACATCTCTTTTATATCTCCTTGCTGTTGTCACATCTCTTTATCTTCCTTCTGATGATCAAATCTCTGTATTCTCTCTGTTGATGTTGTCACATATCTATTATCTTCTCCTTCTGTTGTCCACATCTCCGGCACTTCTCCTCACATTCTTCTGCCTCCTGCCTAGACATCTCTCTAGGCCTCTCGCTTCTTTCAGTCTCTCACTCTCTCTCCTCTTCAGTTCTCCCCCCTTTCTCCTTCTTCAGTCTCTCAGCCCTCTCTCCTTCTTCAGTCTCTCCCCTCTCCGTTTTCAGTCTCTGCACTCTCTCTCCTCTTCAGTCTCTCACTCTCTCTCCTTCTTCGTTTCTCCCCCTCTCCTGCTTCAGTCTTCTCCCCTTCTCCTTCTTCCAATCTCTGCACTCTCTCTCCTCTTCAGTCATCTCCCCCTCTTCTTCAGTTCTTCACCCTCTCTGCCTTCAGCTTCTCCCCCTCTTCTTCAGTTCTCTCACTCGTCTCTCCTTATTCAGTCTCTCACTCTCTCTCCTGCTCAGTCTCTCTTCCTTCTTCAGTCTGCTCACTCTCTCTCCTTTTCAGTCCTCACTCTCTCTCCTTCTTCAGTCTCTCCCTCTCCTTCTTCAGTCTCTCCCCCTCTCCTTCTTCAGTCTTCACTCTCTCGCGCCGTCGTTCTTCACTCTCTCTCCTCCTTCAGGTCTCTCCCCCTCTTCTTCAGTCTCTCACCCTCTTTCTCCTTCAGTCTCTTCCCCCTCTTGCTTGCAGTCTCTTCACCCTCTCTCCTTCAGTTCGGCATACTCTCACTTCTTCCTCTCTTCTACTCCTTATCCATCTTTCTTTCCCATTACGCATTCTTTCACTCTTTTTCTGTCTTAATCGTTTCCCCCTCTGTCTGTCTATCTTTCTCTCTCCCTCTGTCAATCCACTTCACTACTCCTCAGTCTTATACATGACTCTCTCATCATTTCAATCTTCCTCATTACTAAATCTACTCACTTTTCTTTTCTCTTTATCTCCATCCCCATCTCTGGTTCCTTTCTTCTTTCCCATGGTTTCTGTTGTTCCTCCCTCGTTCTCTCTTACTTTCTCTCTGTTCCCTCGTCTCCCTGTGCGAGCAGACAGGGGTTGTTTCATTCATATAGAATGTGCGGGAGGCCAGGCTACAGACCATAGTTCCTGAGGAATGTGGTGTGTGTGGGGGTGTGTGTGTGTGTGTGCTGTGGGTGTGTGTGTGTGTGTGTGTGTGTTGGTGTGTGTTGGGTGTGTGTGCTGTGTGTGTGTGTGTGTGTGTGGTGTGTGTGTAGTAGTGATGTGTGTGTGTGTGTGTGTGTGTAGAGCAGTAGGTAGGAAGGGAGAGGATACAGGACAGCTGTTACACGTTCTCTAAGAAGAAATTCTTTCTCTAGTCAAATTGCATCAAAAAACACATAGACTAGAACCAGCTGAGTTGTCTGCCTGCCTGTATCTGCCTGTCTGTCTAGTCTGTTGCCTGTACTGCCTGTCTGTCTGTCTGCATTGCCCTGCCGTCTGTCGTGCACTGTCTGCTTTCAAGGACACAACTCCAATATACAACTCTTTTTATTTCATTCCATACATTTAGAGATACATTTGTGTTTGTGCATCATGCATTTTGAGAGTGTCATATACATGCCAGGTTGTTTGAGAGAGGGACTATCGTATAACATCTACTGTATCATTAAGAGAGACACTTAGATTATTTTGTAATATTACTAATTTTAAGATATTAGGAATAACATAGTTGGAAGGGGCCTTTGCAAGTAGGCATTTCACTGTTCTTGTGCATGTGCAAATAAAACTCTTATTCATTCGTTGACTCTTTCACTCTTCACTCACCAACTCACTCCACTAGACTTTCACTCATTCAATCACTCACTTGCTATATTTATCTGATTAGTGAGTTTACGGGCCATACGCGCTACCCTCTGTAACCCTTACAGGTCGAATGGCCGAGCAGTTAGCCATACCAGGCGGTGATGCAACCGGTCAGGATGCTCTCGATGGTGCAGCTGTTAGACTTTTGAGGATCTGGCGCACCCATGCAAGTCGTGTCGAGTCGTGCCTGAGGGGGACAAAGGTTTTGTTGTGCCCTCTCACAAACTGTCTTGGTGTGTTTGACCAATGATAGTTCGTGGTGATGTGGAACGCCAGGAACTTGAAACTCTCAACCCGCTCCACTACAAGCCCTGTCGATGTTAATTGGGGGCCTGTTCGGCCCGCCATTTTCCTGAAGTCCACGATCAGCTTACCTTTGTCTTGCTCACGTTTGAGGGAGAGGTTGTTGTCCTGGCCACCCCACTGCAGTTGCTCTGACCTCTCCCTATAGGCTGTCTCAGCGTGGTCGGTGATCAGGCTACCACTGTTGTGGGCATCAGCAAACTTAATGATGGTTTTGAGTTCGTGCCTGCCTGCAGTTCGTGGGTGAAAGGGAGTACAGTAAGGTGACGCGAAGCACGCACCCCTGAGGAGCCCCCTTGGTGAGGATCAGCGTTGGCGATGTGTTGTGCCTACCTTTAGCACCTGGAGGACGTGCGCCGGCAGATCCGAATGCCGTGCAGATATAGTGGGTTTAGTCCCAGTCCTTAGCCAGTGATGAGCTTTGAGGGCAGCCAGGTGTTGGAACGCTGAGCTATAGTCAATGGAACATCATTTTATTAAAACATCTTCGGGATCATTTAGCCTAATGTAGGGCTAATGCGATTAGCATGATGGTTGTAAGTAACAAGACATTTCCAGACATAGATATCTGATAATTTGCAGAAATGCTAATTCTTGGTGTAGAGTCTAAACTCATGTCCTATTAAGTACGGTATTACTTTGAAATAATTACCATGCTATTGTTTTGAGGACAGTGCACAAGTTTGAGCATTGAAAAGTTATTACTAAACAAATTAGCACATTTGGGCAGTCTTGATAACAAAATTTTTACAGAAATGCGCTGGTTCCTTGAATCAGCTAAAACTTTGCACATACACTGCTGCCATCTAGCCAACATCATAAATGGCACCTGTGCTGGAAGAAAAACATTATTGGCTTTCTTTTGGATTCAAGATGTTTGGACAAAAGAAAAATACAAAAGAATGGTTGGTTTTTTTCTTTGTATTATCTTTAACCAGATCTATTGTGTTATATTCTCCTCATTCCTTACACATTTCACAAACCTCAAAGTATATGTTTCCTTTAAATACAAATCTCGAATCCTCTGGATCTCTCAGCTCCTCCTGGGCATTATTGATTTTGGCTATGTCATCGCTTCCGGGACTGGTTAAAAGCTGGCCTAACATTCTAACGAATATCGTGTAACCACCTGTGTATCGCAGACAGCTGGAAGCTCGGAGAGAGGTTATTGCAGAACATCTTCCGTGACTTATTTCTGTTAACCAGCTTGTGTGCAGAACAGCTGAGTCGAAGAGTGTTAATTGCAGCAGACAGCTTCACTGCGTTATGTCTGTAACAGCTGCTGTGTGCAGACAGGCTGAGCTCGGAAGAGTGTGTATTGCAGACATCTTCACTATCTAGTTTTTTCTGTAACCGCTGGCTGTGCGAACGAGCTGAGCTCGTAGAGGTTGTTATTCAGACAAACTTCCTACGTATTGCTGGTAACCAGCGGTGTTGAACAACAACGACATCAACTAGCTGTGCGCTGCGCGATCAGATATGAATGTCCCAGGAACAGTTACTCTTTCAGTGAAATGTTCCGGAAATGCTAAGACTCAGTCTATCTCCTTTTTTTTTTCACAACAGTGGGATAATCACACATCATGTTATTTTATAGCCTTTATTAGCTTTGCCGCCCGTTACCTGGGTACCATCACTGCCAATGACAACGCGTCAAGGAGTGGAGTTTAGTAAACAGACTGGTCCCAGGCTAACAGTTACAGTACAAGTCCTATAAATTACGTAAGTGGCTTTTATAACTGGGGTGTTGAGCACTGAATGCTGATTGGCTGAAAGCAGTGATATATCAGGACGTGTAACACAGATGTATGCTTTACTGTTCTTATATATCTATTGGTTATTCGTTTATAATAGCGAATAAGGCAACGTCAGGGGTTGGGCTGTCAATACATGTACCCAGCTGTATCAAGGCACTCTGCGTACCTAAGAACTAAGCCATGCGTGGGTCTTCCACATTTAACCAACCCTTATAAGAGGTGCGGTGGCTGCGTCGGCCACTGTTGTTTGGAGTTAACTGCCTTGCCAAGGGCAAGAACCAGCATGATTGTTGCCATTGTGCATTCAAACTTAGCGACCTTTCGATAACTGCTTCAACGTCTTAACCGCGAGGCTACCTGCGCCTTGTGTCTGAGAGAGCCAGCAAGCATAGACTACAGGAGCCAAAAGAGGCAATTAAGTGCTGTTTCAAAGCATCAGCAGGTCATCCTAACGTTGTTTTTACCTCCGAACAGCACTGTCAACTATACTGTCTCTTTGGACTATCTGCTGCCATTGACGGCCAGAAGGAGATGCGATTGTATGTGAGCTTAGAAGTATGTCGTGTATTTCTGCATACGTAAGTGTTAGAGTGCTTAGTCTGTGCCCTTGCATGGTTCATGTTTGGTTTTATACTGAACGTGATAGAAAGCTGCATTACATCATCTGTCTCATCCATCTATTCCCTCCCCCTCCTCTCCTATCCTTTCCTCCCCTCTCCTGTCCTCTCCCCTGCCTCACCTCTCCTCTTCTCTACTCCCACTCATCTCCACTCTTATCCTCCCCTCTCCTGTCCTCTTCTCTCTCCCCACTCCTCTCCACTCCTCTCCCCCTCTCTCCTTTCCTATCCCCTTCTTCAGAACAACCAGAACTAGAAACCACCAGAACTAGAACCACCAGAACTGAGAACCACCAGAACTAGACCTACCTAGAACTAGAACCACCAGAACTAGAACTAGAACAACCAGAATAGAACCTACCAGAACTGTAGACCACCAGAACTAGAACCACCAGAACTAGAACTACCAGAACTAGAACCACCCAGAACTAGAACCACCAGAACTAAAACTACCAGAACTAGAACCACCAGTAACTAACTAACACAGAACTAGAACCACCAGAACCAAACTAGAAACTACAGAACTAGACACACACCAGAACTAGAACAAACCAGGAACTAGAACCACCAGAAACTAGAACTAGAACTACCAGAAACTGTAGGAACTACCAGATAACAGAACCACCAGAACTAGAACTACCAGAACTAGAACCACCAGAACTAGAACCACCAGAACTAGAACTACCAGAACTAGAACACCAGAACTAGAACCACAACTAGAACCACACAGAACTAGAAACCAAAACTAAGAACCACCAGAAAACTGAACCACCAGACTAGAACCACCAGAACAAAACACCAGAACTAGAACCACCAGAACTAGAAACCACCAGAGCTAGAACCACCAGAACTAGAACCACCAGAACTAGAACCACCAGAAACTAGACAACCAGAACTAAACCACCAGAACTAGATCTACCGAACTAGATACTACCAGAACTAGAACCACCAGAACTAGAACAACCAGAACTAGAACTCCAAACTGACCACCAGAACTAGAACTCCCAGAACTAGAACTACCAGAACTAGAATACCAGAACTAGAACTACCAGAACTAGAACTACCAGAACTAGAACCACCAGAAAGACCTACCAGAACTAGAACTACCAGAACTAGAACCACCAGAACTAGAATTACCAGAACTAGAAATACCAGACTAGAATTATCCGAACTAGAACTACCAGAACTAGAATACCAAACTAGAATTATCCGAACTAGAACTACCAGAACTAGAACTACAGGAACTAGAATTACCAGAACTAGAACTACCAGAACTAGAACTACCAGAACTAGAACCACCAGAACTAGAACCACCAGAACTAGACCTACCAGAACTAGAACCACCAGAACGAGAACCACCAGAACTAGACCTACCAGAACTAGAACTACCAGAACTAGAACACCAGAACTAGAACCACTAGAACTAGAATTACCAGAACTAGAACTACCAGAACTAGAACTTAGAACTAGAAACCACCAGAACTAGAACTACCAGAACTAGAACACCAGAACTAGGAACTACCAGAACTAGAACTACCAGAACTAGAACTACCAGAACTAGAACTACCAGAACTATAATGACCAGAACTAGAACTACCAGGCAACACCAAAGTCACTGCTAGAATCAGATTTTTGTTAGTCTGACTCAGTGATGCAGCTCTTGTGATGTTTCCAGTGATTTACTAAGCTGGGGATTTGATTAGAAGGGATTCAGTAGTCCCCTCTAACAGACTTGAACAGTCCCTAATAGTCTCTAACAGCCCGCTTCCTCTAACAGTCTCTAACATCCCCTCTCTCTAACGGTCTCAGGCAGTCTCTAACAGTCTCAAAAGTCACCTCTCTCTAACAGTTTTTAACAGTCTCTAACAGTCCCCTCTCCTAACCATCTCGAACAGGCTCTAACAGTCTCTACAGTCTCTAAACAGCGTCTCTAACAGTCATCCCCTCTCTCTAACAGTATTTTAAAGACACGTAGCAGTCCCCTCTCTCTAACAGTCCTAACAGTATTTAAAAAGACACTAAAACAGTCTCTAGCAGTCCCCTCTCCTAACAGTCTCTAACGTCCCCTCTCTCTAACGGTCTCAGGCAGTCTCTAACAGTCTCCAAAGTCACCTCTCTCTAACAGTTTTTAACAGTCTCTAACAGTCCCCTCTTCTCTAACCATCTCGAACAGTCTCTAACAGTCTCTACGAGTCTCTAAACAGTCTCTAAACAGTCATCCCTCTCTCTAACAGATTTAAAGACACTAGCAGTCCCCTCTCTCTAACAGTCTCTAACAGTATTTAAAAGACACTAAACAGTCTCTAGAGTCCCTCCTCTAACAGTCTCTAACAGTCCCTATCTCTAACAGTCTCTAACAGTCCCCCTCTGTCTACCATCTCTAACAGTCTATAACAGTCTCTAACAGTCTCTAGCAGTCTCTAAACAGTTCCCCTCTCTCTAACAGTCTCTATTTACCACCACAAACAGTGCTGGCACTAAGACCGACTCAGTCAGCTGGATAAGGAAATAAGCAAACAGGAAACCACTCACCCAGAGATGGCGCTCCTAGTGGCCGGAGACTTTTAATGCAGGGAAACTTAAATCAGTTCTATACATTCATGTAACATACTATCTCAATTGGCCCGACCAACTCAGTGCTCCCGCACAGTTGCTAACCGGGCTATCTGCATTGTGTCCCACCACCCGCCAACCACTCTTTTTTCGCTACTGCTACTCTCTGTTCATCATATATGCATAGTCACTTTAACCATACCTACATTACATACTACCTCAATAAGCCTGACTAACCGTGTCTGTATTTAGCCTTGCTACTCTTTTTTTCAAATGTAATTTTACTGTTGTTTTACTTCTTAACTTACCTACACACACCACACACACAACACACACACACACACACACACACACACACACCACACACACACACACACACACACACACACCACACACACCTTTTTTCTCTCCGCACTATTGGTCACAGCCTGTAAATAAGCATTTCACTGTAAGGTCTACCTGTTGTATTCGGCGCACGTGACAAATAAACTTTGATTTGATTTGAACAGTCTCTTAACAGCACTCTAACAGTCTCTAACAAATCCCCTCTCTCCAAACATCTCTCTCTAACAGTATCTTCTCTCTAACAGACTCTAATCCAGTCTCTAACAGTCTTCTTCTACTCTAACAGACTCTAACTAAGACTCTAACAGTCTCTCTAACAGTCTCTAACAGTCTTTCTCTCTAACAGACTCTAACAGTCTCTAACAGTCTCTCTTCTGTCTCTAACAGATCTCTAACAGTTCTCTAACAGTCTTTTCTCTCTCTAACAGTCTTCAAACACGTCTCTAACAGTGAAGGTCTAACTGTCCCCTCTCTCTAACAGTCTCTAACAGTCTCTAACATCTCTAACCAGTCCCTCTCTCTAATAGTCTATAACAGCCCTCTCTCTCTAGCAGTCAGTAACAGACTTTAACAGTCTCTAACAGTCCCCTCTCTCTAACATTACAATCCTTCTGAGCAAGTCTGTGTGATGTAGTGGAGCTGACACGGCTGTCTACTTGTTGTTCATATTAACAGGAAAGTCCCTGTTCGCTGTGGAGGCAATCTTCCGGAACTGCGTTCCCGTAGGTGCTCCAACTATGAATTCTTCATTGACAAGCAGATCGGATACGGATATATCCACAACCCTGGCAGAAGAGTGGTGAGCAATGTATAGTTAGCTACACACACAGACCAGCTCCCCTGTCCGTGACTCAACTCGCTCACCCACACACACTGTCTATGTCACTACCACACCACCAAGTAGAACGAACATTAACAGGCTTTTTATTCCTTCTTGGTGGGATATGGATTTCTATTATAATTGGCTGAGTTCTGACGATTGGCAGACAGGATAACACTGCTGGTTTCCAGCCTTCTAGAAACGCCTCAGTGCTGCTCTGCTCTTCTTCCCCTCTGGCCGGGAAGCTATGACTCCTCTCAGAGCCTGTGTGAAGCTATGACTCCCTTCAGAGCCTGTGGTGTGAAGCTATGACTCTCTCAGAGCCTGTGTGAAGCTATGACTCCCTCTAGAGCCTGTGTGAAGCTATGACTCATCTCAGAGCCTGTGTGAAGCTATGACTCCTCTCAGACCTGTGTGAAGCTATGACTCCCTTCAGAGCCTGTGTGAAGCTATGACACCTCTCAGAGCCTGTGGTGAAGCTATGACTCCCTTCAGAGCCTGTGTGAAGCTATGACTCCTCCAGAGTCTGTGTGAAGCTATGACTCCCCTCAGAGCCTGTGGGAAGCTATGACTCCTCTCAGACCTGTGTGAAGCTATGACTCCTCTCGAAGCCTGTGTGAAGCTATGACTCCTCCCAGAGCCTGTGTGAAGCTATGACTCCTCTCGAAGCCTGTGTGAAGCTATGACTCTCTCCGAAGCCTGTGTGAAGCTATGACTCCTCTCAGAGCCTGTGTAAGCTTATGACTCCCCTCAAAGCCTGTGTGAAGCTTTGACTCCTCTCAGAGCTGTGTGAAGCTATGACTCCTCTCAGAGCCTGTGTGTGTGTGTGTGTGTGTGTGTGTGTGTGTGTGTGTGTGTGTGGTGTGTGTGTGTGTGTGTGTGTGTGTGTGTGTGTGTGTGTGGGGTGTGTGTGTGTGTGTGTGGTGTGTGTGTGTGTGTGTGTGTGTGTTATTGATCTGAAGCTCAGTCTCTTTCTATTATCAGTCATGAAATTATGTGGATATATTGAAGCAACATCTCAAGACATCAGTCAGGAAGTTAAAGCTTGGTCGCCAATTGGTCTTCCAAATGAACAATGACCCCAAGCATACTTCCAAAGTTGTGGCAAAATGGCTTAAGGACAACAAAGTCAAGGTATTGGAGTGGCCATCACAAGCTCTGACCTCAATTCTATAGAATTTGTGGGCAGAACTGAAAAAGCGTGTGTGAGCAAGGAGCCTACAAACCTGACTCAGTTACACCAGCTCTGTCAGGAGGAATGGGCCAAAATTCACCCAACTTATTGTGGGAAGCTTGTGAAGGCTACCCGAAATGTTTGACCCAATTTAAAGGCAATGGATACCAAATACTATTTGAGTGTATGTAAACTTCTGACCCACTGGGAATGTGATGAAAGAAATAAAAGCAGAAATAAATAATTCTCTCTACTATTATTCTTACATTTCACATTCTTAAAATAAAGTGGCGATCCTAACTGACCTAAAACAGGGACTTTTTCCTTGGATTAAATGTCAAGAATTGCGAAAAAACTGAGTGTAAATGTATTTGGCTAAGGTGTATGTATACTTCRGACTTCAACTGTACGTATGAGATGAGTAATGAAAAATGTATCAATATTATTAAAGTGACTAGTGTTCCATTATTAAAGTGGCCAGTGATTTCAAGTCTATGTATATAAGGCAGCAGCCTCTAAGGTGCTAGTGATGGCTATTTAACAGGCTAATGGCCTTGAGATAGAAGCTGTTTTTCAGTCTCTCGGTCCCAGCTTTGATGCACCTGTACTGACCTCGCCTTCTGGATGATAAAGGGGTGAACAGGCAGTGGCCTGGTTGTTGTCCTTGATGATCTTTTTTGCCTTCCTGTGACATCGGATGCTGTAGGTGTCCTGGAGGGCAGGAGGGCCTCCGGTGATGCGTTGGGCAGACRGAACCACACTCTGGAGAGCCCTGCGGTTATGGGCAGTGCAGTTGCCAGGCGGTGATACGGCCCAACAGGATGCTCTCAATTGTGCAGCTGTAAAAGTTTGTGAGGGTTTTAGGTGCCAAGCCAAAAGAAGGCGCTGTTGCGCCTTCTTCAAAAAACTGTCTATGTGGGTGTGCCATTTTAGATCTTCCGTGATGTGTACGCCGAGGAACTTGAAGCTTTCCACTTTCTCCACTGCGGTCCCGTCTATATGGACAGGGGGGTGCTCCCTCTGCTGTTTCCTGAAGTCCACGATTAGCTCCGTTGCTTTGTTTACGTTGAGTGAGAGGTTACTTTCCAGGCACCACACTCCCAGGGCCCTCACCTCCTCCCTGTTGGCTGTCTCGTCATTGTTGGTAATCAGGCCTACTACTGTTGTGTCATCTGCAATCTTGATGATTAAGTTGGAGGCGTGCATGGCCACTCAGTCATGGGTGAACAGGGAGTACAGGAGGGGGCTGAGCACGCACCCTTGTGGGGCCCCTGTGTTGAGGATCAGCGAAGTGGAGGTGTTGTTTCCTACCTTCACCACCGTCAGGAAATCCAGGACCCAGTTGCACAGGGCAGGGTTCAGACCCAGGGTCCCGAGCTTAATGATGAGCTTTGATGGTACTATGGTGTTGAATGCTGAGCTATAGTCAATGAACAGAATTCTGATTGATTTTGAATGATATTTGATTTAGAATGATAGGTGATTCAGAATTATATTTGATTCAGATTCTATTACCAGGACTTTGAGACAAAGCAGGAGCACTGGTTGCTTCCTCTGAAAGGGACAACTTTTTTCTAGCATTTCAAAATATACTTTAAAGGGCTTTATGCTTTCAAAGCTGTTAACCAGGGTTTCTGAGGGGCCATGTTCTTTGTGTATCGAAGCTGTTAACCAGGGTTTCTGAGGGGCCATGTTCTTTGTGTATCGAAGCTGTTAACCAGGGTTTCTGGGGGGGGGGCATGTTCTTTGTGTATCGAAGCTGTTAACCAGGGTTTCTGGGGGGGACATGTTCTTTGTACCACACATGAATCCATGTGTACGTCCTGTGTTATTCTCTTCCGTACCCCCCCTTGCCACTACCCAGCCAAGCATGTTGTGACTCAGTGGATGACCGTTGTCTTGTTCACTAAGCTGCTGCTGGACAGTACGGTAGAGACAGGGCGGGCGGGCGTGTGTGTGTGTGTGTGTGTTAAGGCTGTGGTATGTTGGGGTGTAAGACACCGCATCTCCAGGTCCCCTCCTGTCCCAGAGGATCTATTCCCCTGTCCCTTATCATTAGGCACACATCCCATCACATCAGCCCAACACAGCGTAGCATTAGAGCAGAGCAGCGTGTCAGAGTGCAGAGCACACAAACACACACACAACCACCACACACCACACACACACACACACACAACACACATTCACACAGCCCTGGCCCTGGCCCAACGCTGCAGCCCTCCACAGGCCCCCGCTACACTGTAGCCCTCCACAGGCCCCGCCTACACTGCAGCCCTCCACAGGCCCCGCCTACACTGCAGCCCTCCACAGGCCCCGCCTACACTGCAGCCCTCCACAGGCCCGCCTACACTGCAGCCCTCTGCAGCCCTCCACAGGCCCTGCCTACACTAGAAGGGAGGAAGAGAAAGGAAAGGAGGGTGAGAGAGAGGAAAGGAGGGAGAGAGAGAGGAAAGGAGGGAGAGAGGGAATGGGAATCAGAGAGGACAGAAGGAGGGAGTAGAGGACAAGTGAGTGAGGGGATGAAAGACTCAGCATGAAGTACTGACAGGAAGAGAGACAGGAAGAGAAGAGAGAGGTTGGAAAGAGATGGTGTGAAATAACGATTTGGAATGGAGCAGGCTAAGGAGGGTCTTGGCTAGGCTGGGGCCATGGGTTAGAGGCTAGGCCAGTAGACTTCTACTGCGGTTGAGCTAGTGTCCAGGCTTGGGCCTGGGTTAGACAATCCTCCAGACAAGCTCGTTTGTGGAACAGAGCCGGGGCTACAGCGCTGCGAGGGAAGGAAGCAAAGGAACTGACTCATTGGACCCGAATGGTTTTGACATTGAGACATGAATGAACTGGTGTAAGTGTTTAGTGACCTCATCAGAGTCTATCTTAGACCTCTTTTTTAAATMTGGTTTTCATTAAAGAAAGAGACTACTGGTGGGTAGGAGCTTTCGGCTAGTAACCAAAATGTTGCTGGATCGAATCCCGAATCTGACAAGGTAAAAATCTGTCATTCTGCCCCTGTTCCCTGGGCGCCGATGACGTGGATGTTGATTAAGGCAGCATCCCCCCTCACCGCTTTGATTCAGAGGGGTTGGGTTAAATGCGGAAGACACATTTCAGTTGAATGCATTCATTTGTACAACTAACTAGGTATCCCCTCCCTTTCCCCATTTCCCTACTAAAATCCATTGGCTGATGTGTCCATGTAACTGTTGAATTGTTGGGAGCATATTCAGAGCGTGCGACTTCCTGTCTTTATTTTTCTACATTAAAGAAAAATACATTCTAAAATATTTAGCATGGAATAGTTATTTTGAAGAGAGGAGTCAGGTTTAGTTTAGCATCATTAAGAACAGTCTCAGGTTCTCTGAGCCGACAGTTCTTAAGGATGGATTAAGAACTGTCTTTAAACACTCTGGGCCAATTGCAACCATCGATGAGCCACCAGCTTATCGCCAGCTGATCTCTCGTTAAACCATCAATACGCGCTAAAACCACCTGCACTGCTGATCTCAATTGCAAACAACATTGGCCAGCAATTTACCACTACCTAACTCGGATGTTGAGGTTATCTTTATTCTCGATGGCAGCCAACATTTTTCAAGACTATTTCGCCCTCTGGTTGGTATTATCCTTGGAACAACCCCTTACAATAAAATATTGCAGTCATAGTGCAGTATAACTGCAGTTAGAGTGGAGTATAACTGCAATACCGTGTGCTGCAAATACCGTATTCTRATCGGCAGACTCAACAGCCTTGGTTTCTCTAGTGACTGCCTCACCTGGTTCACTAACTACTTCTCAGATAGAGTTCAGTGTGTCAAATCGGAGAGGGCCTGTTGTCCGGACCTCTGGCAGTCTCTATGGGGGTGCCACAGGGATCAAATCTCGGGCCGACTCTTTTCTCTGTATATATATCCATGATGTCGCTCTTGCTGCTGGTGATTCTTTGATCCACCTCTACGCAAACAACAGGTGTCTGACTAGACTGTAAACTCTCCTTCKAGACTCACATTAAGCATCTCCAATCCAAAGTTAAATCTAAAATTGGCTTCCTATTTCGCAACAACGCCTCTTCTCATGCTGCCAAACMTACCCTCGTAAAACTGACTATCCTACCGATCCTTGACTTCGGCGATGTCGTTTACAAARTAGCCACCAACACTATACTCAGCAAATTGGATGCAGTCTATCACAGTGCAATCCGTTTTGTCACCAAAGCCCCATATACTACCCACCACTGCGACCTGTATGCTCTCGTTGGCTGGTCATATTCATCGCCAAACCCACTGGCTCCAGGTCATCTATAAGTCCTTGCAAGTTATAGCTCCGCCTTATCTCTGCTCACTGGTCACCATAGCAATGCCCACCAGTAGCACGTGCTCCAGCAGGTATATTTCACTGGTCATCCCCAAAGCCAACACCTCCTTTGACCGCCTTTCCATCCAGTTCTCTGCTGCCAATGACTGGAACGAAATGCAAAAGTCACTGAAGTTGGAGACMTATATCCCATCACTAACTTTAAGCGTCAGCTGTCAGAGCAGCTTACCGATCGCTGCAGCCATTTGTAAATAGCCCATCTGTAAATAGCCCAACCAACCAACTACCTACCTCATCCCCATATTTGTTTTTGTTGTTCTGTTCTTTTGCACACCAGTATTTCTACTTGCAGATCCTCATCTGCACATATGTCACTCCAGTGTAAATTGCAAAATTGTAATTACTTCGCCACTATTGGCCTATTTATTGCCTTACCTCCTTATTTCATTTGCACACACTGTATACAGATTTTTCTACCTGGTTAAAAAAAMGTGAAATTATTTTTTTTTTTAAGTAAATTCAATACTGAGTCCAAAATAACAGTTTTTTTGCTGCAGTAGTTTTGCTGTGTAACTGCAGCTACAGTACAATATAACTGCAGTTCAACTGCAGTACACTGCAGTTATTCTGCAATTACTGCGCCAAAATACCACAGTCAACTGCAGTACACTGCACTTTTACTGCAATTTCAAAACTGCAATCTTTTTTTGTAAAGGTACTTAGTCCTATTTTATGAGCAGACTAAGGGCGATGTTATCTATTTGAAAATCGTTCCATACAACTGAAATAAAGTATTTCCTTGTTTACTGTGGCAATTTACCCAACACGTTGTATGAATGGAAAACCAATGTTAATGGTGTTGCCTACTTGTATTATTTTATTAACTATTTCCATATAACATTTTCCAATATGGTCATTTCTCATCAAGATTGTGGCAAAAATATCCCTGGACAGTCCATATTTGAAATGTTTAACTAAATCAAGTAAATAGTGATTGAGTTATTTAATCAATTTTTTCAAATCAAATTAAAATGGGGTACAAAGTTATCTAGAATAGCATAAGTTATATTATTTAGCCTTTTAAGTGAAACATTTGAATGAAATATAGYCCTACTACTTCTCTATTCTGATATAAATACAGTGTTTTTACCTTGGTCTTTACTCATCTCTTCAGTAGGTCCTATGATTGAGTGTAGTCTGGGCTAGGGGTGCGAAGGAGAACGGCAAGAAGCTAGAGTGACGAACCGCCCTTGCTCTCTCTCGCTGGCTGGCTCCCCTCTCTCCTCTGGGATTCTCTACCTCTGACCCTATTACGGGGGCTGAGTCAATTGCTTACTATTGCTCTCCCATGTCGTCCCATATCGTCCCTAGAAGGGGTGCGTCCCGTCGTGCCAGGCTTCTTCCGCTATACTCGATTTGAGTGGGTAGAATCACTGACGTGATCTTCCTGTACGTTTGAAAATCTTGAAGAACGATGTGGCCTTAATGGCCTTGCTTCTACATTGCTGTTTGGGGTTTTAGACTGCGTTTCTGTATAAACACACAGCTGAAGTCTGAAGTTTACATACACCTTAGCCAAATACATTCAAACTCAGTTTTTCACAATCCCTGTCTTAGGTCAGTTAGGATCACCACTTTACTTTAAGAATGTGAAATGTAAGAATGATAGTAGAGAGACTGATTTATTTCAGCTTTTATTTCTTTCATCACATTCCCAGTGGGTCAGAAATTTACATTACATTTAGTATTTGGTAGCATTGTCTTTTAATTGTTGAACTTGGGTCAAACATTTCGGGTAGCCTTCCACAAGCTTCCCATAATAAATTGGGTGAATTTTGGCCCATTCCTCCTGACAGAGCTGGTGTATCTGAGTCAGGTTTGTAGGCCTCCTTGCTCGCACACGCTTTTTCAGTTCTGCCCTCAAATGTTCTGTAGCATTGAGGTCAGGGCTTTGTGATGGCCACTCCAATACCTTGACTTTGTTGTCCTTAAGCCATTTTGCCACAACTTTGGAAGTATGCTTGGGGTCATTGTCCATTTGGAAGACCCCGGGATTGGCGACCAAGCTTTAACTTCCTGACTGATGTCTTGAGATGTTGCTTCAATATGTCCACATAATTTTCCTGCCTCATGATGCCATCTATTTTGTGAAGTGCACCGATCCCTCCTGCAGCAAAGCACCCCCAGAACGTGATGCTGCCACCCCCGTGCTCACGGTTGGATGGTGTTCTTCAGCTTGCAAGCCTCCCCTTTTTCCTCCAAACATAACGATGGTCATTATGGCCAGACAGTTCTATTTTTTTTGCATCAGACGAGGACATTTCTCCAGAAAGTGCACGATCTTTTGTCCCCATGTGCAGATTGCAAACCGTAGTCTGGCCTTTTATATGGCAGTTTTGGAGCAGTGGCTTCTTCCTCTCTGAGCGGCCTTTCAGGTTATGGTGATAATAGGACTTCATTTTACTGTGATTATAGATACCTTTGTACCTGTTTCCTGCCAGTTATCTTCACAAGGTCCTTGTCTGTTGTTATGGTTTTGATTGAGATTTGCAACTTTTTGTACCAAAGTATGTTCATCTCTAGGGAGTGAGAACGCGCGTCTCCTTCCTGAGAGCAGGCTTATGTGTGGTTCCATGTTGGTTAACTGCGTACTATTGTTGTCAGGAATGAACGTGGGTACCTTCAGGCATTGGAAATTGCTCCCAAGGATGAGCCAGACTTGAGGAGGAGGTCTACAATTTATTTTTCTGAGGTCTTGACTGATTTCTTTTTGATTTTCCCATGGTCAAGCAAAGAGGCACTGAGTTTGAAGGTAGGCCTTGAAATACATCCACAGGTACACCTCCAATTGACTCAAATTATGTCAATAGCCTACAGAAGCTTCTAAAGCCATGACATCATTTCTGGAATTTTCCAAGCTGTTTAAATTGCACAGTCCATTTAGTGTATGTAAACTTCTGACACACTGGAATTGTGATACCGTGAATTATAAGTGAAATAATCGTCTGTAAACAATTGTTGGAAAAATTACTTGTGTCAATGCACAAAGTAGATGTCCTAACCGACTTGCCAAAACTATAGATTGTTAACAAGAAAATATGTGGAGTGGTTTGAAAACGAGTTTGAAAGTGTATGTAAACTTTCGACTTCAACTGTATGTGCTGATGTAAAAAGGACTTTACAAATACTTTATTGATTTTATTTACCTTTATTTAACTAGGCAAATCAGTTAAGAATAAATTCTTTATTTACAATGATGGCCTACCAAAAGGCAAAAGGCCTCCTGCGGGACAGGGGCCTGGGATTAAAACAATTAATTATAATAAATACAATATAAATATAGACAAAACACACCATCCCACACAAGAAGAACACATAGCAAAGAGCAACAGATGACACACATTGAATTGATTGATCAGCCTTACGGCTTCCCCTGCTCCTGATGGTTGATATTCATTGTGGGCGAGAGTAGAGAATCTAGACCAGCTGTCTGGTATCGTAGTCACTTGACCGGATACTAACAACAGGAGATCAACTAACCTGATGGTTTATCCTTGTAGGTTTTTTTTCAGCAATCAAGCTAAGTTTAGCCAGGAGGGAATGTAATCTCCTGTTTGTAGCATTTAAGACATCCAGCGCTAACCTGCAGGAGGTTAAGTTCTGCCTGTTCATTGCAATCAAGCCTCAGAGGTGTTGTTTAACCATGGTTGTGTGTGCTCTCTCTCTCTCTTCTCTCTTCTCTCTCTCTCTCTCTCTCTCTCTCTCTCTCTCTCTCTCTCTCTCTCTCTCTCTCTCTCTCTCTCTCTCTCTCCTCTCTCTCTCTCTCTCTCTCAGGTCAATGCTGACTTTTTAAAGATTGAGAAGTTCACTCTGGAGGGAATCGGAGTGGTATTCGAAGCTAAGGCACACCTCAAGTTGCACTTTGACCCCTCAAACAACTGCGTAAAGGACATTTACCCTGCCGACCACCTTATCCTAGAAGGATATACACGGTTATCAAAACGTCACGCCAGGGTAAGCCTACACAAAACACAGCCCTTATTTGAACTATTTCTAAAATCCCCTATGGGAAAAATGTATGGTGGAAAAACGATTGGCACCATTTCCCTGTTTGACCGCTAGGTTTTATGGGTATTATGACTCTTACTGTGGTACTCTATATGTGAGCATGTTAAATGATCCCATTGGTTTAATTTAGCTGTTTTGTTCATATTAGTGTTGTATACTGCGCTATGTTAATTGCAGAACTGAATACCCAGTGTATTGGAGTCAATGATAATGAATTAACGAAAGATAATTACTTGCCTGTATAAAACAAAAGGTAGAACTGCTTGCCTGTGAATTCTTCAATACACTTTATTGATTCATTTCAAATGCAATGCAGGAATTCTTTCTTTGGGATCGACAATAATGTGATTCGTTAAGCATGGGACTAGAACTAGGCTTAATCTGCCTCTGGGAAACTGGTCCTATATGTCCAAATCAATTAAGTGACAGGTTTAGAAGACTTTAACATGTATCATTGATATGCAGTTCTTGATGTCACTGATTAACATACAGCTTAAAATGATAAACCACGACGACCAGTAAAATCAAGCTTCATATTTATCCACCAGTATCTTCACCCAACAATGTGACAACGTTTTAAGATTCTCACCAGATATGTATTGTCCAATGAGATGTTGGAGTATGTTGTTTTAATTCACTGTGTAATAATTCTGGAATGTGATGATGACAGAGCTGATATCATGCTAGTCCTTGTGTTGTTGATGTAGTGGAGGTGAAATAGATCACCAGAGAGAGAAAGAGAAGAAGGGGGGTTGATATTCAGACAGAGGAGAGGGGCGTCAGACCTCCTCCCCCCTGTCAGGCTGCACCACGGTGGGCTCACTGCTCTGGGAGGGCAGCTTGCCCCCCTCACACGGGTAGCGGGGCCTCTGGAGCTGTGATGTCACAACAGGAAGCTCCTGCCTTTCCCAGTCGCCCTGGCACAAACAAAACACAGAAGCAGTCAGTCAGGCAAGGTGTGTGTGTGTGTGTGGGTGTGGTGGTGTGTGTGATGTGTGGTGTGTGTGTGTAGTGTGGGTTGCTGTTGTGTGTGATTGTAGCTTGATATGTGTGTGTGTAGTGTGTGTGGTGTGTTGTGTGTGTGTGTGTGTGTGTGTGTGTGTGTGTGTGTGTGTGGTGTGTGTGTTGTGTGTGTGTGTGTGGTGGTGTGTGTGGTTTGTGTGTGTGAAATCATTGTACTGTGAAGACTTAAGTGTATGTAAATCTTTTGAACTTGTTTTGTGTGATGGTTAAGCGCACATTTGAAGCTGTGGTGGTTGTTATCGGTGTGTGGTGGTTATGTGTTTTCTGTGCAGTGTTTCTTATGAGAATATTCCTATACGGTAGAGTTAGTCTCCAGTCACTCACGGTCTCTTATACGGTAGAGTTAGTCTCCAGTCACCAGGTCTCTATACGGTAGAGTTAGTCTCCAGTCACCAGGTCTCTATACGGTAGAGTTGGTCTTTCCAAGTCACCAGGGTCTCTATACGGTAAAGTTAGTCTCCATCCCAGGTCTCATAGGTAGAGTGGTCTCCAGTCACCAGGTCCCTATACGGTAGAGTTAGTCTCCCAGTCACCAGGTCCCTATACGGTAGAGTTAGTCTCCAGTCACCAGGTCTCTATACGGTAGAGATAGTCTCAGTCACAGGTTCTCTATACGGTAGAGTTAGTCTCCAGTCACCAGGTCTTATACGGTAGAGTTAGTCTCCAGTCACCAGGTCCAGAGTTATCATACGTCTTAGGTCAGTTAGTTCTCCACGCACGCAGGGTCTCTATACGGTAAGTTGTTCTGCTCTCAGTCACCACGGTCCTATACGGTTAGAGTTAGTCATCCAGTGCACCAAGGTCCCTATACGGGTAGAGTTAGTCCATCCAGTCCTAACGAGAGTCTATGCTCAGTCACCAGGATTACGAGTTAGTCTCCAGTCCACCAAGGTCTCTATACGGTAAGTTAGTCTCCAGGTCACAGTCTTCTATACGAGTAGATGTTGTCTCCAGTCACGGTCGAGAGTCGCCATCACAGTCTATCGGTAAGAGTTTAAGTACTCCAGTCACGTCCTACGTAGGTCCTCCAGTACCTAACGGTCTAATAGTAAGAGTTAGATCTTGACCAGTCACCATGGTCCTCTATACGGTAAGTACGTCTCAGTACCAGTCTCCGGTAAGAGTCCATCACAGGTTCTCGTATACGGTAGAGTTAGTCTCAGTCCACCAGGTCTTCCTATACGGTAAGAGTTGGTTCCAGTCACCAGTCCCTTATTACGGTGAGTGTTAGTCGTTCCATCACCAGGTCTCTATACGTAGGATTAGTTCCCAGTTCACATGGATCCCGTATACGTAGAGTTATGGTCTCAGTCACCAGGTCTCTATACTAGAGTTAGTCTCCCCTCAGTCCGAGCCAAGGTCTCTATACGGTAGGTTAGTCTCCAGTCACCAGGTCTCTATACGGTAGAGTTAGTCTCCAGTCACCAGGTCTCTATACGGTAGTAGTTTAGTCTCCAGTCCCAGAGGTCTCTATACGTGATAGAGTTGTCTCCAGTCACCAGTCCCTATACGGTAGAGTTAGTCTCCAGTCACCAGTCCTCTAGTGTACGGGTTTAGAGTTAGTCTCCAGTCACCTTACAGGTCCCTATACGGTAGAGTTAGTCTCCAGTCACCCAGGTCTCTATACGGTAGAGTTAGTCTCCAGTCACCAGTCCCTATACGTAGAGTTAGTCTCCAGTCACCAGGTCCCTATACGGTAGAGTTAGTCTCCAGTCAACAGGTCTCTATTACGGTAGAGTTAGTTCAGTCACCAAGTCTCTATACGTATGTAGAGTTAGTTTCTCCAGTCACCAGGTCTCTATACGGTAGAGTTAGTCTCCATCACCAGTTCCATCTACCAGGTTTTAGAGGTTGTCTCCAGTCACCAGGTCCTATAGCGTAGAGTTAGTCTCCAGTCACCAAGGTCCCGTATACGGGAGAGTTAGTCTCCAGTCACCAGGTCCTATACGGGTAGAGTTAGTTCTCCAAGTCACCATATAGGTAAGAGTGTTGCCAGGGTCCTACGTAGATAGCTCAGCAGTCGAGCTAGAGTTAGTCTCCAGTCACCAGGGTCGCCTATTACCGGTATAGGATTAGTCTCCGAGTCAACAAAGGTCTCTTATACGGTAGAGTTTGGTCTCCAGTCACCATGGTTCCATTACGGTAGAGGTTATTCTCCAGTCACCAGGCGTCCCGGTATACGGTAGAGTCTTTCAGTCACCAGTCTTCTATATGAGTAGAGTTGTTCATCCGGTTTCCACCAGGTCTCTATACGGTAGAGTTAAGTCTTCCCTCATCAAGGTCACGCAGGTCCCTATACGGTTAGAGTTAGTCTCGAAGTCATCAGGGTCCCTATACAGAGGTTGAGATTAGTCTCCAGTCACCAGTCCCTTACTACGTAGACCGTTAGTCTCCAGTCACACAGACAGGTCCGCGTGTACTCGTATATTCCCAGGTCACGCAGGTCCTATACGGTAGAGTTAGTCTCCAGTCACCAGGTCCCGAGACGATAGAGTTAGTCTCCAGTCACCAGGTCCCTATACGGTAGAGTTAGTTTCCAGTCAGGATGCTCTCAATGGTGCAGCTGTAGAACCTTTTGAGGATATGAGGACCCATGCCAAATCTTTTCAGTCTCCTCAGGGGAATAGGTTTTGTCGTGCCCTCTTCACGACTGTCTTGGTGTGCTTGGACCATGTTCGTTTGTTGGTGATGTGGACGCCAAGGAAGTTGAAGTTTTCAACCTGCTCCACTGCAGCCCCATCATTGAGAATAGGGGCGTGCCCGGTCCTCTTTTTCCTGTAGTCCAAAATCATCTCTTTTGTCTTGATCACGTTGAGGGAGAGGTTGTTGTCCTGGCACCACACGGCCAGGTCTCTGACCTCCTCTCTATAGGCTGTCTTGTCGTTGTCGGTGATCAGGCCTACCATTGTTGTGTCATCTGCAAACTTAATGATAGTGTCGTGCCTGGCCGTGCAGTCATGAGTGAACATGAGGGGACAGGYGGGGACTGAGCACGCATCCCTGAGGGGCCCCTGTGTTGAGGATCAGTGTAGCGGATGTGTTGTTACCTACCCTGAAAAACTGGGGGTGGCCCGTCAGGAAGTCCAGGATCCAGTTGCAGAGGGACGTGTTTAGTCCAAAGGGTCCTTAGCTTAATGATGAGCTTTGAGGGCACTATGGTGTTAATCGCTGAGCTATAGTCAATGAATAGCATTCTCACATAGGTGTTCCTTTTGTCCAGGTGTGAAAGGGCAGTGTGGAGTGCAATAGAGATTGCATCATCTGTGGATCTTTTGGGGTGGTATGCAAATTAGAGTGGGTCTAGGATTTCTGGGATAATGATGTATATGTGAGCCATGACCAGCCTTTCAAAGCACTTCATGGCTACAGACGTCAGTGCTACAGGTCGGTAGTCATTTAAGCAGGTTACCTTAGTGTTCTTGGGCACAGGCACTATGGCGGTCTGCTTTAAACATGTTGGTATTACAGACTTGGATAGGGAGAGGTTGAAAATGTCAGTGAAGACACTTGCCATTTGGTCAGTGCATGCTCAGAGTACACGTCCTGGTAATCCATCTGGCCCTGCGACCTTGTGAATGTTCACCTGTTTAAAGGTCTTACTCACATCGGCTGCGGAGATAGTGATCACACAGTTGTCCGGAACAGCTGGTGCTCTCATGCATGTTTCAGTGTTATTTGCCTCGAGGCGAGCATAGAAGTAGTTTAGCTCATCTGAGAGGCTTGTGTCACTGGGCAGCTCTCGGCTGTGCTTCCCTTTCATAGTCTGTAATGGTTTGCAAGCCCTGCCACATCCGACAAGCGTAAGAGCCGGTGTAGTACGATTCAATCTTAGTCCTGTAATGACGCTTTGCCTGTTTGACGGTTCGTCGGAGGGCATAGCGGGATTTCTTATAAGCTTCCGGGTTAGAGTCCCGCTCCTTGAAAGTGGCAGCTCTGGCCATTAGCTCAGTGTGGATGTTGCCTGTAATCCATGGCTTCTGGTTGGGGTATGTACGTACAGTCACTGTGGGGACAACGTCATCAATGCACTTGATGAAGCCAATYACTGATGTGGTGTACTCCTCAATGCCATCGGAGGAATCCCAGAACATATTCCAGTCTGTGCTAGCAAAACAGTCTTGTAGCTTAGCATTTGCTTCATCTGATCACTGTTTTATTGATCTAGCCACGGGTGCTTCCTGATTTAATTTTTGCTTGTAAGCAGGAATCAGGAGGATAGAATTATGGTCAGATTTGCCAAATGGAGGGCAAGGGAGAGCTTTGTATGCGTCTCTGTCTGTGGAGTAAAGGTGGTCCAGAGTGTTTTTTCCTCTGGTTGCACATTTAACATGCTGATAGAAATTTGGCAAAACAGATTTAGGTTTCCCTGCATTAAAGTCCTCAGCTACTAGGAGCGCCGCCTCTGGGTGAGCGTTTTCTTGTTTGCTTAGGGCGGAATACAGCTCATTCAATGCTGTCTTAGTGCTAGCCTCTGACTGTGGTGGTATGTAAACAGCTATGAAAAATACAGATGAAAACTCTCTAGGTGGATAGTGTGGTCTACAGCTTATCATGAGATACTCTACCTCAGGCGAGCAATAGTTTGAGACTTCCTTAGATATCGTGAACCAGCTGTTATTTACAAAAATACATAGTCCGCCGCACCTTGTCTTACCAAATGCAGCTGTTCTATCCTGCCGGTGCAGCGTATAACCAGCCAGCTGTATGTTGATAGTGTRGTRYTTCAGCCACGACTCKGTGAAGCATAAGATATTACAGTGTTGAATGTCCRGTTGGTAGTTTAATCTTCTGCGTAGGTCATCTATTGTATTGTCCAAAGACTGCACGTTTGCTAGCAGAATGGAAGGAAGTGGGGGTTTATTCGATCACCTATGAATTCTCAGAAGGCTGCCCACCCTCTGGCCCCTTTTTCTCCGCCTCCTCTTCACGCAAATCACAGGGATCTGGGCCTGTTCCTGAGAAAGCAGTATATTGTTCACGTCGGGCTCCTCAGACTCATTAAAAGAAAAAAAGGATTCTGACAGTCTGTGGTGAGTAATCGCAGTCCTGATGTCCAGAWGTTATTTTCGGGTCATAAGAGACAGTCGCGGCAACATTATGTACAAAATAAGTACAAAAATAAGTTACAAACAACGCAAATAAACAAATAAAAAAACACAATCGGTTGGGGACCTTTAAAATGACTGCCTTCTTCTCCAGTGTAATATTTATAATATTTACTATAACTGTACTCTACTTTCCTGTCCTATACTATAACTGTACTCTACTGTCCTGTCCTATACTATAACTGTACTCTACTGTCCTGTACTATACTCACAGGGAAGAGCTTGGCAGAGGACTGGTTACAGGCCATGGAGATGGGAGCGGTGTTGTAGAGAGAGTTCAGCACCTCTCCACTGAAGGAGTCCCAGGACAATGAGGAGAACTGGTCCGTCACACTGGTCTGACCACAGCTACACGCATCACCACCCTGGAACCTGAGAGGAGGAGCATGGGAGGGGGGAGGGTGAGGTGGGGGGGGGGGTAGTAAGAGGGGAGGATGAGAGGACAGTGAAGGAGGGTGAAGTAGGGAGAGAGGGGGTATAAGAGGGGAGGATGAGAGACAGTGAAGGAGGATTGGTAAAGGGAGGGAGGAGGGAGCAGGGAGGATGAGAGGACAGTGAAGGAGGATTTGGTAGGGGGGGAGGGAGCAGGGGAGGATGAGAGGACAGTGAAGGAGGGTGAGGGAGGGAGGATGAGACATTGAATGTCCAAGCATGGTCATGGTCAAGCTCATGTTAGTACTCCCTCATAGACAGAGCTTGTTGTAAAAACAAATAAGGAGCATACGGAGAACCAGGTTTATGTGAATGAATATGGAATGGGAGGTAGACCATCTATGAAAGAACTGGAATCTATCAAATACCATTACCTGCATCCTTTCTAATCCCCTTTTATACTGTGCCTTCAGAAAGTATTCAGACCCCTMGACTTTTTCCACATTTTGTTACATTACAGCCTTATTCTAAAATGGATTAAATAAAAAATCCTCAGCAATCTACACACAATACCCCATAATGACAAAGCAAAAACAGTTTTTTAGATTTTCTGCAAATGTATTAAAAATAAAAAACAGAAATGTACATAAGTATTCAGACCCTTTGCTATGAGACTCGAAATTGAGCTCAGGTGCATCCTGTTTCCAATGAACATCTTTGAGATGTTTCCACAACTTGATTGGAGTCCACTTGTGGTAAATTCAATTGATTGGACATGATTTGGAAAGGCACACACCTGTRTATAWYAGGTCCCACYGTTGACAGTGCARGTCAGAGCAMAAACCAAGCCATGAGGTSYAAGGAATTGTRCGTAGAGCTCCCTCAGATGTTTACAGACTAACCCATCTTTACCCATTTTACTCTTTCCTTTTGCAATTCATCCCTATATTTTACTGTGATGTCTTACGAGGGTCATGAACCTCTCTATTTGTACCATTTCTATTGATTTCCCTGAAAATAAATACTTTACCTAAGAGTATAATCATATTTCCTTTTGATTGTGGATTTTCAGATCTCCTAACAYTACTGTTTGTWGGTCCATCTGAACACAGACATTATGACTTCATAACCACCGAAGGACAGTACCAAGAGAAATMATCCTTTCATTCTGTTTCCTCGTGGCAGTCTGCACAATCTGACTGTTCAATGCCCCATATATAGATGTTTAAAGTTTTTAATAATTTTGTTTAAATTGAATAGTACGGATTGATGCGTACATTGCTGTTTTTGCYTATCAGTTCATAAACACGATGCCATGGTATTGGGACATCACAAATCTGTTCCCAAACTCTTTGAATTTTATGTGACATAGTCGTCACACCTCTCGACCTTGTGTTGGTGATTGTTTTATATAAGGAATGGAATGAGCAGTTTTCTTCTGCTGGTTCGTGTGAGGTCTGTGCGAGTGGATTTAATCTGCTGAACAATAACAGCTGTTTGATGAGGAGAATATTGATTGTTCTCCAGAGATTGATTCTCTAATGGTAGCTGAGTCAGCAAAAAACGGAAATCAAGATGCAGTGTGTGTTTGGTTAAAGATGACAGCTAGCTTTTTCTTAAAGAAGAATGGGTGTACCGTAGAATGAAGCTACTGTGTGTGTGTGTGGTGTGTGTGTGTGTGTGTGTGTGTGTGTGTGTTGTGTGTGTGTGGTGTGTGTGTGTGGTGTGTGTGTGTGTGTGTGTGTGTGTGTGTGTGTGTGTGTGTGTGTGTGTGTGTGCACGCACGCGCCCACTCCCCCAAGTTGGTGTGCCCGTCACAGGAGGTTGGTGGCACCTTAATTGGGGAGGATGGGCTCATGGCTGGAGCAGAATTAGTGGAATGGTATCAAAAACATCAGGGAATCTTATCTAACACATGCCATTTKATTCGCTCCGTTCCAGACATTATTATGAGCCGTCATCCCCTTTACCAACCTTCTGTGGTGCCCGTGTACTGTATATTACCTGTTGATGAAGCTGAAGTACTTCTGCAGGTATCCAGGGTCAACGTTACTCTTACAGAGCTCTAATTGAGTTCTGGGGTAGTAGTGTACATAGTTCACACACATCTCCTCCATGATCCCAAAGCCTCCCTGGATTAAAATGAGGAGAGAGAGACAGAGAGAAAGATAGGGAGAGAGAGGGAAACAGGGGGAGAGAAAGATAGGGAGACAGAGGGAGGGAGAGGAAGGGAGAGAGAGAGAGAGGAGTCAGGTTCCTGGGTTTAGCTCCATGCCTTCATCCTATCCCCAGAAACAGCTAGCTCAGGCATCACTGAGGACAGTGTGTGAGTCAAAAAAACATCCTTACTGCAGGATACTTCAACTGGTGACTGTCATTCCTTACCCCAGGARACTTCAACTGGTGACTATCATTCCTTACCCCAGGAWACTTCAACTGGTGACTATCCAGGAAAATAAAGAAAAAGGAGCTCTCCGTTGCTGGGTAAATCTGATAGATTTATTGACAGGACAAGTAAACAATCAGCTTACATTTCCGCATCAATCGTTTTCTTCAGCGCTTTGAGTAGGAAAAGGGTGGGAGGCACCTATATATCCTCCCAGGGGAGTGTCCCGCTCATTATGTCAATCAAACATGTCAATAAAATCAATACTGTCAGTAGTAGCAACTACACAGGTTATTCAAGCAAGAGAATGATCATCAGTCAAGATTCCTCTCATACATTCCAGACTCCTCCCATACATTCCAGACCCCTCCCTATACATATACATTCCAGACTCCTCCCATACATTCCAGACCCCTCCCTATACATATACATTCCAGACTCCTCCCATACATTCCAGACTCCCTCCCATAACATTACATTCCAGACTCTCCTATAGCATATACATTTCTCAGACTCCTTCCCATACATTACTTCCAGACTCCTTCCTCATCATTTCCAGACTGCTCCCAATTACTATACATCCAGACTCCTCCATACAACTTTAGATGTCTAACATATACATTCCAGACCCTCCCATAATTAACATTCCAGAATCCTTCCTCTCCACCTCATAAATTCCAGCCTCCCACTACATATACATTCGCAGACTCCTTCCCATACATTCCAGACTCCTCTACATATACATTACCAGACTCCTTCCAACATACATTCCAGACGGTCCTCGAATACATATACATTGCCAGACTCCCTTTCCCCATACATATCATTCCAGACTCTCCTTCCTACAATCCATCAGACTCCTCCCCATACATATACATTCCAGACTCCTTCCTATACATAATACATTCCAGACTCCTCCCCATACATATACATTCCAGACTCCTCCCACCTATACATATATCATTCCAGACATCACTCCCCATACATATACATTCCAGACTTCCTTCCTATCAATATACATTTCCAGACTCCTCCCCATACTCATACATTTCATAACTCCTCCCTCATACATATACATTTCAGACTCCTCCCATACATATACTTGTCCATGACTCCTCCTATACATATACATTCCAGACTCCTCCCATACATTATACATTCCAGACTCCTCCCTATGACATATACATTCCAGACTCCTCCCAATACATATACATTCCAGACTCCTCCCCATACATATACTTTCCAGACTCCTTCCTATACATTTACATTCAGACTCCTCCCATACATATACATCCAGACTCCTCCCCATACATATACATTCCAGACCTCCTCCCATAACATATACATTCAGACCCTCCCCATACATAATACATTCCAGACCCCTCCCCATACCATCTATACATTCAGACTCTCCTATCAATGATCCAGACACTCTATACATTCCAGACTCCTTCCCATACAATATACATTCCAGACTCCTCCCCATACATATACATTCCAGACCCCTCTCCTAATACATATAACATTCCAAGACCCGCTCCCATACATATACATTCCAGACTCCTTTCCTCATACATATACATCCCAGACTCCTTCCTATACATTCCAGACTCCTCCCCGTACATTTCCAGACCTCTCCCTATACATATACATTCAACTCCTTCCTATACATTCCAGACCCCCTCCCTATCATCCAGACCCTCCTATACATATACATTCCAGACCCTCCCATACATTCCGATCTTCATATACTCCAGACTCATCCCCATACATTCCAGACCCTCCTATATCATATACCATTCCAGACCCCTCCCCACTTAAGCCAATTCCAGACTCCTCCCCAATACATATACCATTCCAGACTCCTTCCTATACATTCCAGACTCCTCCCATACATCCCAGGACCCATCCCCATACATATACATTCCAGACTCCTTCCTATACATTTCCAGACTCCTCCCATAAATTTCAGACGCTCCTCCCCATACATATAAGCATTCCCAGTCTCCTCCCATACAATATACATTCCAGACTCCCCATACATATTCATTCCAGACCCGCTTCCCATACATATACATTCCAGACCCCTCCCTATACTATTACATTCCAGACCCCTCCCCATACATATAACATTCCAGACTTCCTTCCTTACATTCAAGACTGCCTCCACACATTCCCAGACCCCTCCCTATACATATACATTCCAGACCTCCTGCCATACATATACATTCCAGACGCCCTCCCCCATAAATATAATCCAGACCTCATAACATATTACTCCAGACCCCTCCGATACATATACATTCCATACCCTCATATACAACTCAACTCTCCATCCAAAAATAAATCTAGAATGCGGCTTCCTTTTCACAACAAAGCAATCCTTCACTCATGCAGCCAAACTACCCTTGTAAAACTGACGCTATCCTACCATCCGACTTCGCATGTATAATTATAAAATAGCCTTCAACACTCTACTCAACAAATTGGATGCAGTTTATCATGGTGCCATCTGTTTTGTCACCAAAGCCCATATATTACCCACCACTGGAACCTGTACGCTCTCATTTGCTGCCATCGCTTCATACTCATCGCCAAACTCACTGGCTCCAGGTCATCTCCAAGTCTCTGCTAGGTAAAGCCCCGCCTTATCTCAGCTCACTGGTCACCATAGCAGCACCCACCCATAGCACGCGCTCCAGCAGGTATATCTCACTGGTCACCCCCGAAGCCAATTCCTCCTTTGGCCGCTCTCCTTCCAGTTCTCTGCTGCCAATGACTGGAACGAACTGCAAAAATCTCTGAAGCTGGAGACTCTTACCTCCCTCACAAGCTTTAAGCACCAGCTGTCAGAGCAGCTCACAGATCACTGCACCTGTACATAGCTCATTTGTAAATAGCCCATCCAATCTACCTCATCCCCATACTGTATTTATTTATTTATTTTGCTCCTTTGCACCCCAGTATCTCTAATTACACATTCATCCTCTGTACATCCTACCATTCCAGTATTTAATTGCTATATTGTAATTACTTTGCCACCATGACCTATTTATTGCCTTACCTCTCTTATCCTACCTCATTTGCACATGCTGTATATAGATTTTTCTACTGTATTTTTGATTGTATGTTTGTTTATTCCATGTGTAACTCTGTGTTGTTGTATGTGTCAAACTGCTTTGCTTTATCTTGGCCAGGTCGTAGTTGCAAACGAGAACTTGTCTCAACTTGCCTACCTGGTTAAATAAAGGTGAAATAAATATAAATAAAATTTCCAGACTCCTCCCCATACATTCCAGTCTCCTCCCCATACATTCCAGACTCCTCCCCATACATTCAGACTCCTCCCCATACATTCCAGTCTCTCTCCCATACATCCAGACCCCTCCCCATATATTCCAGTCTCCTCCCCATACATTCCAGACCCCTCCCCATACATATACATTTCAGACTCCTCCCCATACATATACATTCCAGACCCCTCCCTATACATATACATTCCAGACCCTCCTATACATATACATTCCAGTCTCCTCCCCATACATATACATTCCAGACCCCTCCCCATACATATACATTCCAGTCTCCTCCCATACATATACATTTCAGACTCTCTCCCCATACATTCCAGACCCCTCCCATACATATACATTCCAGTCTCCTCCCATACATATACATTTCAGACTCCTCCCCATACATATACATTCCAGACCCTCCCCATACATATACATTCCAGACTCCTCCCCATACATATGCATTCCAGTTCCTCCCCATACATATACATTTCAGACTCCTCCCCATACATATACATTCCAGTCTCTCCCCATACATATACATTCCAGTCTCCCCCATAATTCCAGACCCTCCCCATACATATACATTCCAGTCTCCTCCCCATACATTCCAGTCTCCTCCCCATACATATACATTCCAGTCTCCTCCCCATACATTCCAGACTCCTCCCCATACATATACATTTCAAGACTCCTCCACATACATCCCACTTGAATATCAAAAGACAGATATCAACAAAGGAAAAATGTATTTACCAAAAACAGATGAGAAAGACAGCTGTTCATTCAGATCTTGTTGCTCAATGCAATCTGATTGCAGACGATCCAAAGTATCTCTCTCTGTAACAATTTCCTCACTATATTGCAACCTCTGGAGGAAAGAGAAACTTTCTCATAACCCCAGGATTTCCTCCATGCCCTCATCATAACCCCAGGATTTCCTCCATGCCCTCATCATAACCCCAGGATTTCCTCCATGCCCTCAACATAACTGCAGGATTTCCTCCATGCCCTCATCATAACTCCAGAAACAATGAGGACAGTGTGTGAGTTCACTGCTCTCAGCATCAGAGTAGAGGAGAGAGCATGCCCTCATCATAACACCAGAAACACTGAGGACAGTGTGTGAGTATGTGTGTTTATATTTGTGCATGTGTCTGTTCGTGCAATTGTACGTGTGTAAGAGTGAGTGTGTGTGTCCACTTCTGTCCCACTGTTCTCAGCATCAGAGGAGAGGAGGAGAGAGCATCATCATCATCCTCCAGCCCAGAGCCTCCTTCTCACTGTGTCTGACCCCAGATTACTGAGATCTGAGCTGGGCAGTAGAGCCGCTCTGAGCCCTGTCTGTCTGTGGTAGGAGGATATACCCACATTAAACACATTAAGCTGGTTGGCTAAAGTTACTGGATAGYTGCTTCGAACACAGCCACTGCTGTGAAGAGCATCGAAACCGTTATGTATCATGGGTAGATTGTGATTAACTGACTATTCTATAAATAGTATTGAGTTATTTATGAAGGTGGTTTGTAGAGCAGTCAGTCTAGACTCGCCTTCAAGTGCACGTGTGCATGTATGCGTGTATGCATGTTTGCGGTCTGCATAACCATTTGCTATATTGCATGGCTGCACTTGTAGTGAAAACCAAACATACTCACCACTGTAGGCTGGCTCCTGTCCTCTGTGTTGTATGTACACTTTGTCAAGAGGACGTCACCCTGTTGGGGACACACACACTCAAATCAGGCAATGTTCTGCCAATGTTTTACACGTATCTTCCTAGAGGGTTACAGAATATTTACGTTGTTACTCTTTATTGTTATTGGTTTTTAAAGGCAACTCTGCATCTCTGTTGTTCTGCAGCAGAGCAGAGACAGACTGTAGTTGTAGTAGTACTGTATCATCTCTGTTGTTCTGCAGCAGAGACAGAGACAGACTGTAGTTGTAGTAGTACTGGATATTATCTCTGTTGTTCTGCAGCAGAGCAAGAGACAGACTGTAGTTGTAGTAGTACTGGGTATCATCTCTGTTGTTCTGCAGCAGAGACAGAGACAGACTGTAGTTGTAGTAGTACTGGGTATCATCTCTGTTGTTCTGCAGCAGAGACAGACTGTAGTTGTAGTAGTACTGGGTATCATCTCTGTTGTTCTGCAGCAGAGACAGAGACAGACTGTAGTTGTAGTAGTACTGGGTATCATCTCTGTTGTTCTGCACAGAGACAGAGACAGAGACAGACTGTAGTTGTAGTAGTACTGGGTATCATCTCTGTTGTTCTGCAGCAGAGCAGAGACAGAGACAGACTGTAGTTGTAGTAGTACTGGGTATCATCTCTGTTGTTCTGCAGCAGAGCAGAGACAGAGACAGACTGTAGTTGTAGTAGTACTGGATCATCTCTGTTGTTCTGCAGAGCAGAGACAGACTGTGTAGTTGTAGTAGTACTGGGTATATCTCTCTGTTGTTCTGCAGCAGAGCAGAGAGACAGACAGACTGTAGTTGTAGTAGTACTGGGTATCATCTCTGTTGTTCTGCCAGCAGAGCACAGCAGCAGAGCAGACTGTAGTTGTAGTAGTACTGGATCATCTCTGTGTTGTTCTGCAGCAGAGACAGAGACAGACTGTAGTTGTAGTAGTACTGGTATCATCTCTGTTGTTCTGCAGCAGAGACAGAGACAGAGAACTGTAGTTGTAGTAGTACTGGGTATCATCTCTGTTGTTTGCAGCAGAAGACAGAGACAGACTGTAGTTGTAGTAGTACTGGGTATCATCTCTGTTGTTCTGCAGCAGAGACAGACTGTAGTTGGTAGGGTAGGTTACT
>NC_036860.1:64176852-64181539 GCF_002910315.2 Salvelinus sp. IW2-2015
TGAGACAGACTGTAGTTGTAGTAGTACTGGATATTATCTCTGTTGTTCTGCAGCAGAGCAGAGACAGACTGTAGTTGTAGTAGTACTGGGTATCATCTCTGTTGTTCTGCAGCAGAGACAGAGACAGACTGTAGTTGTAGTAGTACTGGGTATCATCTCTGTTGTTCTGCAGCAGAGACAGACTGTAGTTGTAGTAGTACTGGGTATCATCTCTGTTGTTCTGCAGCAGAGACAGAGACAGACTGTAGTTGTAGTAGTACTGGGTATCATCTCTGTTGTTCTGCAGCAGAGACAGAGACAGAGACAGACTGTAGTTGTAGTAGTACTGGGTATCATCTCTGTTGTTCTGCAGCAGAGCAGAGACAGAGACAGACTGTAGTTGAGTAGTACTGGGTATCATCTCTGTTGTTCTGCAGCAGAGCAGAGACAGAGACAGACTGTAGTTGTAGTAGTACTGGACATCATCTCTGTTGTTCTGCAGCAGAGACAGACTGTAGTTGTAGTAGTACTGGGTATCATCTCTGTTGTTCTGCAGCAGAGCAGAGCAGAGACAGACTGTAGTTGTAGTAGTACTGGGTATCATCTCTGTTGTTCTGCAGCAGAGACAGACTGTAGTTGTAGTAGTACTGGACATCATCTCTGTTGTTCTGCAGCAGAGACAGAGACAGACTGTAGTTGTAGTAGTACTGGGTATCATCTCTGTTGTTCTGCACAGAGACAAGACAGACTGTAGTTGTAGTAGTACTGGGTATCATCTCTGTTGTTCTGCAGCAGAAACAGAGACAGACTGTAGTTGTAGTAGTACTGGGTTTCATCTCTGTTGTTCTGCAGCAGAGACAGACTGTAGTTGTAGTAGTACTGGGTATCATCTCTGTTGTTCTGCAGCAGAGACAGAGACAGAGACAGACTGTAGTTGTAGTAGTACTGGATATTATCTCTGTTGTTCTGCAGCAGAGCAGAGACAGACTGTAGTTGTAGTAGTACTGGGTATCATCTCTGTTGTTCTGCAGCAGAACAGAGACAGACTGTAGTTGTAGTAGTACTGGGTATCATCTCTGTTGTTCTGCAGCAGAGACAGACTGTAGTTGTAGTAGTACTGGGTATCATCTCTGTTGTTCTGCAGCAGAGACAGAGACAGACTGTAGTTGTAGTAGTACTGGGTATCACTCTGTTGTTCTGCAGCAGAGACAGAACAGACTGTAGTTGTAGTAGTACTGGGTATCATCTCTGTTGTTCTGCAGCAGAGACAGAGACAGAGACAGACTGTAGTTGTAGTAGTACTGGGTTCATCTCTGTTGTTCTGCAGCAGAGACAGAGACAGACTGTAGTTGTAGTAGTACTGGGTATCATCTCTGTTGTTCTGCAGCAGAGCAGAGACAGAGACAGACTGTAGTTGTAGTAGTACTGGGTATCATCTCTGTTGTTCTGCAGCAGAGACAGAGACAGACTGTAGTTGTAGTAGTACTGGGTATCATCTCTGTTTTTTCTGCAGCAGAGACAGACTGTAGTTGTAGTAGTACTGGGTATCATCTCTGTTGTTCTGCAGCAGAGCAGAGACAGACTGTAGTTGTAGTAGTACTGGGTATCATCTCTGTTGTTCTGCAGCAGAGCAGAGACAAACTGTAGTTGTAGTAGTACTGGGTATCATCTCTGTTGTTCTGCACAGAGCAGAGCAGAGACAGACTGTAGTTGTAGTAGTACTGGGTATCATCTCTGTTGTTCTGCAGCAGAGCAGAGACAGACTGTAGTTGTAGTAGTACTGGGTATCATCTCTGTTGTTCTGCAGCAGAGACAGAGACAGACTGTAGTTGTAGTAGTACTGGGTATCATCTCTGTTGTTCTGCAGCAGAAACAGAGACAGACTGTAGTTGTAGTAGTACTGGGTATCATCTCTGTTGTTCTGCAGCAGAGACAGACTGTAGTTGTAGTAGTACTGGGTATCATCTCTGTTGTTCTGCAGCAGAGACAGAGACAGAGACAGACTGTAGTTGTTAGTAGTACTGGGTATCATCTCTGTTGTTCTGCAGCAGAGACAGAGACAGAGACAGACTGTAGTTGTAGTAGTACTGTGTATCATCTCTGTTGTTCTGCAGCAGAGACAGAGACAGAGACAGACTGTAGTTGTAGTAGTACTGGACATCATCTCTGTTTGTCTGCAGCAGAGACAGACTGTAGTTGTAGTAGTACTGGGTATCATCTCTGTTGTTCTCGTCTTTATTCACCCTCAGTCATCTTCTCTTCCTCAGGTCTGTAATAGTCCCTTCTTTTTCTCAATGCCCCTGTTCCCTTCCCTGGATCTTATTCGGTAGACAAAACCCACCGTACTGTGTGGTATCTCATCCCACCTGCTGAGACAGCTGTGACAGTAGAAAGAGGAGCATACTTACAGGCAGCACTGTCACCATCTTCCTCAGCATTCTGATTATCTGCAGGAGGAGACAACAACATTCACATCCATGGAATTGCTTTCAAAACACAATGATCCAGTGAAAAACATGAGACAAAAAACGTTAGTAGAGGTGCTGACTAACGGCGAGTAAACTGTAGGCTATAAAAAAATATATATAATAAAGAGATTTGCACTCACTCTATACAGTATAAACTCCCAGTAATTTATTGGGTAAAACACCAACAAAAAAACACCTTCACCCTGAAGAAGTCACTGTGATGCTGAAACATTGGTGGTGCTTTACCCAATAAATTACTGGCAGCTMGTATATACAGAGTGTAACTCTCTTTATTTATTTTTATAAAACACAATGATCTGGCTGTGATTTCTTGTTTTGATGTTGCTTAAAGTTGTCTTGTATCCTGACTAGTCAGAAGATATGAGCTGGATTCAAGGAAGAGTGTTGTACAGGCAGGAGGTTAGAAGATATGAGGAAAATAGTTGTAATACATGCAGAGAGAGTCTCAATAGAAAGTCTTACATGACACTTTTTTGTATTGCTAGGTATTACTACACTGTTGGAGCTAGAAACACAAGCATTTCGCTGCACCTGCGATAACATCTACAAATAAAATTGTTTATGTCCCTCAAGGTTGCATCTAGACTATTTAGAGAAAGGATATGAATACAGATCAGTAGAGAGCTTTCTTTCACGGTCTGGCAGCTGGGAAAGTGGCTCAATTTTCTTTCCGCATCTGCGTCTCCCCACAGAGTCAGTTTGGTTTTAAATGCCTTCACTGTACTGTACATATCAGAGATGACATGATCCCGACCCTGCAGCTGCAAGTTCATTGCATCAGATGACTCGTAATGTCACACAGAAAAGCCATTTCACAACAGAAACATTTCGTCTCGGAGTTGTGTTGTGTCTTTCCTCTTGTGCTGTCCAAGAACAGACAAATCTCCTCACGAAGCTCGAAACATCTTTGAAGCACCTTTCCCTGGCTTAGCCATCGCACCTCTGTGTGATAAGGCAAATCACCATGCTCCGTTTCTAACTCCGTCAGAAATGCCTTGAACTGGCGGTGATCAAACCTTTGGCTCTGATAAAGTTAACTGTGGCGCGTGATGATGCTCATTACATGCTCCATTTTTCAAGGCTTTTACCGCACAACGCTCCTGGTGTATGATACAATGATAAGCTGTCAGCTCACCTGCCGCGGTTTTCCTCTTGCATTTTTCCCGTATCTTCGCCACCAGTCCGCTCCCTGTGTCCACACATCGCAGGTGCTCCGTCGGTTGTAAAAACCCACGAGTTTTCCCAAGGCAGCTCCATCTCATTTACACATCTTGACACCTCTTCTATACAAATCATGCCCCGTAGTTTTGCCATGGCATAGGACGTAAAGCCAAAAACTCCTCTGTCACGCTGTAGGCTGGAGTCCACTCCGCGGAGTAAAATTGACAACTGGCAATGTCAGAAATGTCGGTGCTCTCATCCACAGCCAAGGTATGCAATGAAATCTTTTCCCTTTTTCACAAGCTTGCTCTTTAGATTGATGGACAACTGGTCTACTCTCTCGGCAATGGTGTTTCTGCTCAGACTCACATTTAAAAAGAGTTGCCTTTTTTTCTGGCAAACTTCGTCAACAAACTTAAATCATTCGTCAGTTTTGATGAAATCCCCTCCGTATATGGCCGGGCTGAATTTAGCGATCTCTTCTGCCAAAATAAACTGGCCTTGACAGCAGCCGGCCTTGTGATTTGGCTTTTTTGAAACAGAGCCTGTCGAGATTTGAGGCCTCGTTTTAATTCCTCTGCCTTTTGTAGCCTTTGTTCCAGTGTCCATATTCTTGTTTTTGTCCGCGTGTTTCGTTTCATAATGTCGTCTCAGATTATACTCTTTCAGTACCCGCCACACTTTCTCCCACACAGAAGACACACAGGTTTTCCAGCTACCCTCCGTGAACATATACTCCGACCCACCCTTGTTTGAAACCCCGGTTCTCAGTGTCCACCTTCCGTTTTGCCATTTTTGATGGGTATCTGAAAGTTAATTTTACTGTGATGCTGACGACTGCTGTGCCAATAAATATTGAAATGAAGCAGCCTACTGCTCGGTGCGTCACCGTTGCATTGTGGGAAATGTAGTATTGGTGCGTGTAAAAGATCTGCGGGCTGCCGGCTTGCTGCGGTCTGCGGGCCGGTTCTAAATAAAAATCAAGATCATCCCAGGGGCCGTAAAAAACCTTCTCGCGGGCCGGATGTGGCCCGCGGGCCTTGACTCTGACATATGTG
>NC_036860.1:64186586-64191815 GCF_002910315.2 Salvelinus sp. IW2-2015
TAGAGGAAGGATATGAATACAGATCAGTTAGAGAAAGGATATGAATACAGATCAAGTTAGAGAAAGGATATGAATACAGATCAGTTAGAGAGAGGATATGAATACAGGTCAAGGGAGAGTTGTGTTGTTCTGCAGCAGCAAACCAGATATGTGTGTCTTGCCTCACTGAACCTTGGAGAGTTCAGTAGTACCTTAACAGAGGAGAGAGAAAGAGAGAGAGAGAGAGAGAGCTCTGTGTGTGCGTGTGGGTTTGTTGGTGCATACAGTATACACCCAGAGGGGTTACCTGATAGTGGGTGCTGAAATGCTTATCCTCCTGTACCACCTTCACCTCTCTTCCACCCCTCACCAGGACCGTCCTCACCCCTCTCCCCGCCAAGTGAGTGTGCAGCTGGGACGCAAAGATGTTGATCCCCCCTGGAGGAAGGGCCTGGTGGAGGTCATGAGAGGAATTGGACACGTTAAGAAAGGTACATTACGATATTCTAACTCCTGTCAGTTTCATTTGTATTGAGAT
This sequence comes from Salvelinus sp. IW2-2015, assembly GCF_002910315.2. Classification (NCBI taxonomy): domain Eukaryota; kingdom Metazoa; phylum Chordata; class Actinopteri; order Salmoniformes; family Salmonidae; genus Salvelinus; species Salvelinus sp. IW2-2015. The sequence goes on from NC_036860.1 coordinate 64,187,104, forward strand.
ACTGTACTGTAGTTCTAGCCATGTAAGTAGAAATATTATCTGATTACAATAAGACAAAGAGGGTCATTTATGCTCATGACAAGTATTACAATGCATTACAACCACATCTTAATGCATTATACCTGGGGGTTTTGAGTAAAATGTTACCAGCAGGGTGCCATTGTTATTGAAGGTCCAGGAGTGGTTTCAGTCCTGTATCTACAGTAGACATCCCTGAGGGATATTGTAGCCTACCAACAGTCTGTGTACACGTTTTCTAAGGATTTATGTTAGAAGGATATTGTACCAACAGTCTGRGTACACGTTTTCTAAGGATTTATGTTAGAAGGATAGTGTACTAACAGTCTGTGTACACTTGGACGTGCAGAATCCTGTGAGATGGAAGTTCTGTTCTCTGGGTGGTATGGCCATGACCGGGGTGTAGACCAGCCCGAGCTCCATGATGCCCGCGTCGTACCTCCTTAAGCTGGGGGTGTGGTAGAGACGCACCCCAGAGTTGTCCTTACGACCTGCATGGGGACACAGCACAACCAGAACCTGTCAGAGAGGAGGGGGGACAGGAAGGAGGAGAGGTAGAGGGAGGGGCGGAGTCTTGATGGAGGAGGCGAGACTGAAGGGGGGTAAGTGAGGGAAGAAAGAGGGTAGTGGGGGAAGGATAGGGGAAGGGGAGATAGAAGGGGAGTAGGGAGGGAGGGAGGGAAGAGGAGTAGTGGGGGAGGGGATAAAAGATGAGAGAAGGATGGGGTTTAGGAAGAAGGGGTAGAGGGAGTGATGGATGACATAGGGAGGGGAGTGATGAAGACGGGTGTTGAGTAGAAGGAAGATGGAAGAAGCAGGGGAGATATTGGGAGACTATAGAGCAGAGCTATACAACTGGTACTTCTGGTTTTCATTCTCTGCCTCCAATCAGGGAACACCGGGTGGGTGGACTGTTGACAATCAGTGACAGTAATTGATCAATTTACCACCAGGTAGAAAATAAAACGAGRTGTACTACATTGCTGAGGGGTGGTAATTTAATAGCCCAGCTCTAAGGTTCTTAGGGGTAGAATAGTAGTATATAACTGTGATGGGTAGGTCATTTTACCTGATATGAGGAGTGGGTTGTGGTAGTGCACCTCTAGTCGAAGAAACCTGGAAGACGCTGGTCCTCCTAGAGGCAGCCCTGCATCAGTTGGGTAATAGAAAGACTACACATGTACGCACACACACACAAGATTAATTATTTTTATCATTGAACATCACGTTATTTTTTTATCACTGAACATCACGTAATTTTTATCGTTGAATATCACGTTATTTTTATCGTTGAACATCACGTTATTTTTATCGTTGAACATCACATTATTTTTATCGTTGAACATCACGTTATTTTTATCAATGAAAATCACATTATTTTTATCATTGTTAACGTCACATTATTTTTATAATTCAACATCACATTATTTTTATCATTGAACATCACATTCTTTTTTATTATTGAACATTCATTGAACATCACATTAGTTTTATAATTGAACATCACATAATTTTTTATTATTAGACATCACATAATTTTTTAAATTTAACATCATGTTATTTTATCATTGTGAACATCACATTATTTTATATTATTGAACATCACATTATTTTTTAGCATTGAACAACACGTTATTTTATCATTGTGAACATCACATAATTTTTTATTATTGAACATCACATTATCTTTTAAAGTTAACATCATGTTATTTTATCATTGTGAACATCACATTATTTTATATTATTGAACATCACATTATTTTATCATTSAACATCATATTATTTTTTATCATTCAACATCACATTACTTTGTATCATTGGACATGTGAATCATCCACCTTAAAAGGAGTAGTTTCAGCCAACGCAGGAAGAAAATAGCTCTTATTGATCCAGAGAAGACTAAAACAGCACCGAGTTTGTTTCTCTCTATTTCTATCGTCTATATCCATCGCTTTACATCTCTATGGTATATGTTCCCCTAACGTGTTCTCTACGGTATATGTTCCCCTAACGTGTTCTCTATGGTATATGTTCCCCTAACGTGTTCTGAGGATCTGTTCATAAAAGAGATAGACGACTAAACAAAAATACTTTTGGAGATAAAAACTTATTTTCATATCAATCTTATTAGCATTCCGGAGAGGAGAGGAGAGCTTGTGGATCTTTTCTCTCCCCCGGCCTGGCAGCATCCCTAGGACTATTTTACATAACTGGTCTTTCTCTTCCTCCTCCTCCTCCTCCTCCTCACTCTCCCCTATCTCTCTCTTCCCCCTCTCTTTCTTTTTCTCGCCTTCCTCCTCTTCTTTCGCCTCCCTTCTTTTATAATGCCAGATTTCCCTTTAGATGTGTGTGGGATCCAGAATGTGCTAACACTGAACAGGCCTGTATATTTCCCAGCTAATCTCATCTCTCCAGCTCTGCTTCTACCCTCGCCACTCAGCAGAACACATGATTTCTCTTTTGTTTTCTCCGTCTGCTAATCCAATGGGAGGGCTCAGAGGCTTGGCACTAGGCACCAGTTCTCTGACTGTGATGTGATTCTTATCCAGTAAGACGTGTCTTCCTCTGCCTCACACATCCCAGAGCATCACCACCACCTACATGAACACACACACGAACAGCACAACACACACACAACACACACAACACACACACAGAACACACAGATACACACACACACACACACACACACACACACACACACACACAAACCACACACACACACACACACACACACACACACACACACACACCACACACACACACACACACACACACAGATCACACACACACACACACACAACACACACACACAGCACACACACACACACACACACACACAGACACACACACACACACGCAGACACACACAAACACACACATATGCACACACACTCCTCACACACACTCTCACTCACTCACACACTCACACACACACACAAAAACACACACACACCACACCACACACACACGCACACAACACGCAACACAGCACACGCACACACACACACACCACACAAACACACACATATGCACACACTCTCACACACACTCTCACTCACTCACACACTAGCACACACACACACACAACAAAAACACACACACAAAAAACACACACACACACACACAACACACACACACACACACCACACACACACACACAACACACACACACACACACACACACACACACAGAGAGAGATTCAACACACTCTCACACACACTCACACACAGATTCACACACTATCACACACACACTCACACACAACACACAGATTCACACACTCTCACACACACTCTCACTCACACATCACAACACACACAAAAACACACACACTCACACACATCTCTATCACACACACAAACACACACACACACACACACACACACACCACACACACACAGCACACACACACACACACACACACACAGACAGACAGACGAACAGATCCCACACTCACAAGACACACAAACACACAGATACACACACACAGATACACACACACACACACACACACACACACCACACACACACACACACACACACACACACACACACACACACACACACACACACACACACACACACACACACACACAGACACACACTGCCACTCACAGACACACAAAACACACAGATACACACACACAATCCACACACACCACGCACACACACACATACACACACACACACACACACACACACACACACACACACACAGCACACACACAGATCCACACACACACACACACACACACACACCACACACATCACACACACACACACACACACACACACACACAACACACACACACACATACAGATTCACAAACTGTAACACACACACACACCAATGCACAGAGGCACATACAAACACACCCGACAGCACGGCAACGGCTTCTTCTCCTCTCAACTCCTCACCACCACACACCAGCTCCTCCAGAGACTGCTTCCCTGCTCTCATCAAAACATTCTTCTATTGAACCAAACGTTATTCAGACATAGGTATTTTCCTAGTAACATTCTCTGAGGCTTTCATGGGTTCTCTGAGTTTTTTCCTCAGTTTGTCTCTGTTTCTGTGGATCTCTAGTCTCTCAGACTTTACCACCCTGCCTCTCTACTACTGTGACTTACCTGGTTGAAACGTCTGTGTTCAATATTGAAAGAATTGAACAGCAGGCTCTTACTGTTCAGGATTTTACTATGTTAACCAGTTATGCCCTCAAAGTGCCTGTATACCTATAGTGCCTTCAGAGAGTTTTCACGCCCCTTCACCTTTTCCACAGTTTGTTGTGTTACAGCCTGAATTTAAAATTGATTCAATTTAGATGTTTTTGTCACTGGCCTACCCACAATACCCCATAATATTAAAGCTGGAATGTCTTGAGTCAATAACTATTCAACTCCTTTGTTATGGCAAGCCTACATAAGTTCAGGAGTAAGTTAAAGTCACATAATAAGTTGCATGGACTCACTGTCTGTGCAATAATAGTGTTTAACATGATTTTTAAAGGACTACCTCATCTCATTACCCCACACATTTAATTATCTATATTGTATTCTTGTAGTGACGGTGTACATTGATARACCATCCAAAGTGTAATTAATAACTTCACCATGCTCAAAGGGATATTCAATGTCTGCTTTTTTTATTTTACCCATCTACCAATAGGTACCCTTCTTTGCGAGACAT
>NC_036860.1:64192311-64198923 GCF_002910315.2 Salvelinus sp. IW2-2015
TGACATGAAAACCTCCCTGATCTTTGTGGTTGAATCTGTGTTTGAAATTCACTGTTCGACTGAGGGACCTTACAGATAATTGTATGTGTGGGTACAGAGAATGAGGTAGTCAATCCAAAATAATGTGAAACACTATTATTGTCCATGCAACTTATTATGTGACTTGTTAAGCACATTTTTACTCCTAACATGTTTTAAGCTTGCCACAACAAAGGGGTTGAATACTTATTGACCCAAGACATTCCAGCTTTTTCATTTTTAATTAATTTGTAAACATTTCTAAAAACATTATTCCAGTTTGACATTATAGAAGTATTGTGTTTAGGCCAAGACAACAAAAAATCTACATTTAATCTATTTTAATTCAAGCTGTAACACAACAAAATGTAGAAAAAGTCAAGGGGGAATACTTTCTGAAGGACTGTAAGCACTTGAAAAACAAAGGAATACTATTTGAACCCCAGTTGTGGTTGTCGTGTGTATTACCTTACCCCTAGCCCAGGCGCCAAAAGAACATGGCGACAGTAGTGAGGCTGGCGGGCCTCATCTGTGAGGTCACAGATCTTCGCTGTACTTTTGTGGAAACTGTACTCATCTCAGGAGAACAACTCAAACACCTCCATGTGGTGCAGCTATGCTCGTTACCAGGGGTTACCACCGACTCATACCTGGGGTGAGGGGTGAGAAGAGGAGGAGAATGAGGAGGGGGAGGAGGAGGAGGAAGAGGTAAAGAAGACGGTGGAATTGATTGGTATTGACTCCGCTGTTTTGATTTTCAACTCATTGCTATGCCCAAGGATTGGGTAGGGCTAAGCAATAGGTTGGGAGGGATGATTGTCATTATTGATGACATTTTATGTACTTATCCAAGTCTATTCGAATGCCTAGGGGCCAGGGTTGATGGAATTGGGACTCGATGGTTCCATCCATAGAAATAGTATTACTGAGAATAACCCTAACAGAATAACTAAAACGTCATATCTAATTCTATTGAATAACTAAACGTCATTCTATTCTTATGGAAATAACTAAAACGTCATTCTATTCTATGGAATTAAACTAAACGTTCATTCTAGTTCTATGGAAATAACTAAACGTCATTCTATTCTAGTGGAATACTAACTCATTCTATTCTTATGGATAACTACAACGTCATTCTAACTTCTAATGGAATAACTAAACGTCATTCTAAATTCTATGGAATAACCTAAACGTCATTCTAATTCTATGGAATACTAAACCTCATTCTAATTCTTATGGAATAACTAAAGTCATTCTAATTCTATGGAATAACTTAAATGTCATTCTAATTCTATGAGCTACATAATTAGAAACTAAATTGCATTCTAATTCTATGGAATAAACTAAATGTCATTCTAATTCTATGGAATAACTAATGTCATTCTACATTCTATGGTAAAGTCATTCTATTAATGGATTCTAAGCAACTTCTAATTATATGGAATTACTAAATGTCATTCTAATTCTTATGGAATTAACTAAATGTTCATTCTAATTCTATGGATAACTAAATTCATTCTAATTCTTATGGAATTTATATAAATGAATTCTAATTCTTATGCAATAACTAAATGTATTCTACCTTCTATGGAATTACTAAATTGTCATTCTAATTCTATGCGATAACTTAAATTGTCATTCTAAGTTTCTATGGAATAACTTAAATGTCATTCTATATTCTATGGAATAACTAAATGTCATTCTAATGTCTCTATGGAATTACTAAATGTCATTCTACATTCTATGAATTACAAATGTCATTCTGTTCTATGGAAATTAACTAAAGTTCTTCTAATTCTATGGAATAACTAATGTCATTTTAATTCTTGGAGCTACTAAATGTCCATTCTAAATTCTATGAATAACCTAAACATCATTCTAATTCTATGGAATAACTAAATGTTCATTCTAATTCTATGGAATTACTAAATGTCATTCTAATGTCTTATGGAATAAGCTAAATGTCAGTTCCTAATTCCTATGGAATACAAACGTCGATGTCTAATTCTATGGAGCTAACTAATGTCTATTCTACCATTCATGGATAGTAACTAAACCGTTCATTCTAATTCTATGAAAAACTAAAATGTCATGCTAATTCTAAATTGGAATAACAAAATGTATTCTAATTCTATGAATAACAAATGTCATTCTATTTATGAATACTTAAAATGTCATTCTAATTCTATGTTCCATCATTGTATAGGACTAGGTTTAGTGATTTACCATGGACGATTGGTCTCTTGGGCAGTATTGGGTGGCAGTTGGTAAGATGTGGCACAGTAGGTGGTCTCTGCGGTGGGATGGTGATGTCGGGGTCCGGACCGTCCAGGTTCTGTACGTCTCGGGGCGGAGGGTGACGGGTTCCTGGGCGCAGCAGGAGGGCCTCTGCATCCCGTCTCAATCTGGGACAGGTTGAGCTGCTGGAGCGAGCGGATTGGCTGATCCAAACACTCCGTAGATCGGGTGTACGGTACCTCCTGCCATCAGAATCAAGCACAAAGTCTTTATTATCTCTCTTCCTCTTTACGCGCATGACTGTTTCACCCTTTGTTTCACTCAACTGCTATACTGTCTCTCCCTTTTCACCTCTATACTGTTCTCACCTCTTCAACCTGCTATACTTGTTCTCACCTCTTCTTCACCTGCTATACTGTTCTTCTCTCTTGTCACCTGCTATACCTAGTTCTCTCCCTGTTTATCACTGCTTATACTGTCTCTCCCTTTTCACCTGCTATACGTTGTTCTCACACCTTTCACCTGCTATACTGTTTCTTCCTCTTTTCACCTGTATACTGTTTCTCTCTCTTTTCAACTGCTAGTACTGTTCTCCTCCCCTTTTCACCTGCTATATTGTTCTCTCTCTTTTCACCTGGCTATTACTGTTCTCTCCCTTTTCATCTGCTATACTGTTCTCTCTCTTTTCACTGCTATACGTTCTCTCTCTTTTCACCTGCTATGCTGTCTCTCCTTTTCACCTGCTATACTGTCTCTCTTCTTTTCAGCCTGTTATACTGTTCTCTCCCTTTCACCCTATTACTGTTCTCTCTCTTTTCACCTGCTATATCCTTCTCTCCCTTTTTCACCGTGCTATACTGTTCTCTCTCTTTTCACCCTGCCTAACTGTTCTCTCCCTTTTCACCTTGCTATTTACTGGTTCTCTCTCTTTTCACCTGCTATACTGTTCTCTCTCTTTTTCACCTGCTATACTGTCTCTCTCTTTTCACCTCTATACTGTTTCTTCTTTTACCTGCATTAGTTCTCTCCCCCTTTCACCTGCTCATACTGTTTCCCCCCTATTTCACCTGTATAGTGTTCTCTCCCTTTTCACCTGCTATACTGTTCTCTCTCTTTTTCACCTGCTTATACTGTTCTCACCCTTTTCCCTGCTATACTGTTCTCTCTGTCTCTCTCTTTTTCACCGCTATACTGTTTCTCTCCTCTGTCTCCCCTCTCTCTGTCTCGCGTCTGTCTTCTCTTTTCACCTGCTATACTGTTCTCTCTCTGTCTCTCTCTGTTCTCACTTTGTCTACCGCTATGTCTGTTCTCTTCTCATGTCTCGCTCTTTTCCACCTGCTTATTACTGTTTCTCTCCTTTCTCTCTCTCTGTCTTCTCTGTCTCACATCTTTTCACCTGCTATACTGTTCTCTCTCTGTCCTCTCTCTCTGCTCTCTCCTCTGTCTCTTCTCTGTCTCTCTTTTCACCTGCTATACTGTTTTCCTCTCTGTCCTCTCTGTTCTCTCTTTTCACATGCTATACTCTTTCTCTCTGTCTCTCTCTCTGCTTCTCTTTCACCTGCGTATACTGTTCTCTCTCATGTTCTCTCTGTCTCTGTCCTCTCTCTGCCTCTCTCTCTGTCCTTTCTCTTTGTCTCTACTCTGTCTCTGTCTCTCTCTCCCTCTCTCTCTGTCTCTCTCTTGTCTTCTCTTTTCACCTTCTATACTGTTCTCTTCTCTCTGTTCTCTCTCTGTTCTCTCTCGGTCTCTCTCTTTACCTGCTATACTGTTCCTCCGTCTTGTCTCTTCTGCTGTCTCAACTCCCTATTTTATTTATCTCCGCTCATCTCTCTCTCTCTCTCTTTCCCCTCTTTCTTTCTCCATCTCTCTCTTAATCAATTCAATTCAAGGGGCTTTTTTGCATGCGAAACATATGTTTAACATTGGCCAAAGGCAAGTGATAGTAGATTAATATACAAAAGTGAAAATAAACAATAAATGAACAGTAAACATTACACTCCCACAGAAGTTCCAAAAGAATAAAGCACATTACAATTGTGCATATTATGTTATATACAGGTTGTTAATGATGTGCATTAATAGTTAAAGTACCAAGGGACAATAAATTAAGCCATTAAATAAATGGTTGTATTTACAATGTGTTTGTTCTTCACTGGTTGACTTTTTCTGTGTCAACAGGTCACAAATCTTGCTACGGATGGCACACGTGGTATTTCACCGGTAATATGTGAGTTATCAAAATCAGGCTTGTTTTTGAATTCTTTGTGGAGTCTGGTGTATATCTGAGTGAATATGTGTCTCTAATATGGTCAATACATTGGGCAGGAGGTTAGGAAAGTCATTCAGTTTCACCTCATTTTCTGGCAGTGTGCACATAGCCTGTCTTCTCTTGAGAGCCAGGTCTGCCTTCGGTGGCCTTTCTCAATAGCAAGGCTATGCTCACTGAGTCTGTACATATCAAGCTTTCCTTAAGTTTGGGTCAGTCACAGTGGTCAGGTAATTCTGCCCACTGTATCTCTGTTTAGGCCAAATAGCATTCTTGTTTTGCGTGTTTTTTTTTGTTAATTATTCCAATGTGTCAGAGTAATTATATTTTTGTTTTCTCATGATTTGGTTGTCTACTTGTGTTGGCTGTTCCTGGGGCCTCTGTGGGGTGTGTTGTTTGTTGAACAGAGGCCAGGACAGCTTGCTTAGGGACTCTTTTCCAGGTTTCATTTCTCTGTAGGTGATGGCTTGTAGGAAGGTTGCGGAATCGGACCATTTTAGTGCCCTCGCCAATATATAAGTTGAAGAGGGTGGGGCTTAAGCTGCATCCCTGTCTCACCCCACGGCCCTGTGGGTCTTGTTTTTTGCCTATTTTAACTGCACACTTGTTGGGATTTTATAATGTTGTATGTCTTTCCCCCAACACCACTTTCCATCAATTTGTACAGCAGACCCTCATGCCAAATTGAGTCAAAGTCTTTTTTGAAATCAATAACGCATTAAGGGGCGGCAGGTAGCCTAGTGGTTAGAGCGTTGGACTAGTAACCGAAAGGTTGCAAAATCAAATCCCCGAGCTGGCAAGGTGAAAATCTGTCTTTCTGCCCCTGAACAAGGCAGTTAACCCACTGTTCCTAGGCCGTCATTGAAAATAAGAATTTGTTCTTAACTGGCTTGCCTAGTAAATAAAAGTTAAAAAAAATACTTTGCCTCTGTTTTGGTTTGTTTGTTTGTCAATTAGGGTGTGCAGGGTGAATACGTGGTCTGTCGTATGATAATTTGGTAAAAGGCCAATTTGACATTTGCTCAGTACATTGTTTTCACTGAGGAAATGTAGGAGTCTGCTGTTAATGAAAATGCAGAGTATTCTCCCAAAGTAACTGTTGACGCATATCCCACGGTAGTTATTGGGGTCAAATTTGTCTCCACTTTTGTGGATTGGGGTGATCAGTCCTTGGTTCCACATTTTGGGGAAGATGCCAGAGCTAAGGATGATGTTAAAGAGTTTAAGTATAGCCAATTGGAATTTGTGTCTGTACATCTGATCATTTCATTGAGGATACCATCATCATCACTGGCCTTTTTGGGTTGGAGGGTTTGTATTTTGTCCTGTAGCTCATTCAAGGTAATTGGAGAATCCAGTTGGTTCTGGTAGTCTTTAATAGTTTATTCTAAGATTTGTATTTGATCATGTATATGTTTTTGCTGTTTGTTCTTTGTTATAGAGCCAAAAATATTGGAGAAGTGGTTTACCCATACATCTCCATTTTGGATAGATAATTCTTTGTGTTGTCGTTTGTTTAGTGTTTTCTAATTTTCCCAGAAGTGGTTAGAGACTATGGATTCTTCAATAACATTGAGCTGATTTCTGACGTGCTGTTCCTTCTTTTTCCGTAGTGTATTTCTGAAACATTGTTTTTTGTGATCACTCCTCTCTCTCTTTTCACCCTCTCCCTTGTGTGTGTCTCGTATCTCTCGTGTCTCCTGCACCTCTAGTGTCGTATTATCTCTGGGGTGCGCATCGTTGCTCGTAATTGGGTTCTCTTGAACCACAGGCGGACGGGTGATATGCGGCTCAGGTGTCTGCCTGGTTAGCTCCATTTCAGCTGGTAAGTGCCTGTGGCTGTCCAGCTCAACATGACCCTGACTGATACTATCTGCCACTGCATCCTGGAGGTAAACAACAGCACAGGAGTGCTGAGCAGAGATCCAAAATGACCATACACCCATAGGGATCCGAATACACTACAACTACATCACCATCCACTGCACGCCATACCTTACACACATTAAGACCGCATTACTAGATCAAATTTAAACTCATGGTAAAGAATCCAAATGCTGGGCAATTGTCCCTAGAGGATCTCACAG
>NC_036860.1:64198948-64206120 GCF_002910315.2 Salvelinus sp. IW2-2015
CAATACTAGATCCACCAATATAGCTCTGATGGAAAAGAAGATCCAGATCTGGACAAATTGCCCTAGAGATCGTCGACAGCCAGACACCAGATATTGTATGATAATGCCCAAGACATTCCCCTCGATGAACATATACCCATGAACCCCAACTCCTGATGAGACCGACGATGGCCCAAGCAATCGCCCAAGCTAGACAGCGGCAAAGACGCAGATGGTCCCAAAGCAATAATAAACCTTAAACAAAAATGGATCTCCCCTCGCAATCCCATAGCGTCCGAGGCATGTAACACAATACACGATAATAGGCAACCAGCCACCATACATGTGTGTTCCACCTTGCATGATTGCTTGAGGTTGGGGCAAAGTTAAAGACTCCAAAGTAGGCACACACATGAGTATTAACAAATAAGCCTCAAAAACCAGAGGGACGCTCCAGTGGTTGATCAGAGCCCCTTAATAATAGGCTCTGTGTGCGTCAAGACTCCATTCTGTGGAAGAACAAGCAGTTTCGCTAAGTGCTGTTGTGACCCCGAGAGATGGTCCTAGAAATTTTAGGAGCACCAAATTCTGAAGTTGTTTACTCAAATACCATCATCAAAACCTCAGGCGCCTCGACTCCGCGCTTATCATGCCCACATCATCTCTCTCTCACCCATATCTGCTCTGAACACGTGTTGGACCTAATACCCCATTCTACACGATTGGACAGGACCCATATCAACAAATGAACTCTTGGAGGAGAGGGCGACAAGGAGAGCTACGGGGCAGCTCTAATTTACAGGCAGAGGAGTCAGGCAAGATGCAGCAAAGATACAGAGAAGCAGGAGCCAAGGGAACGGCGTCCACCTCCCCGCAGAGAGTCAAGGCAGAACCCGAGGGAGCCGGGTCCAGGCAGAGAATCAGCAGACCAGGGACAGCCGGAGTCCAGGCAGATTGATAATGCGAGAGCAAAGCAGGAGTACCGGGATTACGAGGCAGACGAATACAAGGGCAGACCACGGACACGGGAATACCATGAGAGCAAACGAGTAATCAGCAGCACCAGACGGTCCAGGACAGAGACCCTCAGGGCAGCGACCAGGGAAACAGGGTCCAAAAAGCAGAGGAAATCAGGGCAGCGCCAGGGACGCGACAGGATGCCAGGCAAGAGAGTCAGCCCAGAAACCAGAACGTAGGTCCAGACAAAAGATAATCAGGCAGACCAGGGAATGGGTCAGGCAGTAATCAGGCAGACCAGGGATGGGTCGAGGCAGGAGTCAGGCAGACCAGGGACGGGTCCAAGGCAGCAGAAATCAGCAGACCAGGCATGCCGTTGCACAGTGCGAAGAGGCGTCGGCAAGACCAGGAGCGGTGCACAAGACGGCAGAGAGTCAGGCCAGTAACCACAGAGGCGAAGGCGGCCAGGCAGAGAGAATCCAGCCTGAGCACCAGGGACGGGGGCCTTACCTGACACAGAGGTCAGGACAAGACCTAGAGGATGGTCCGCCAGAAGATGAAAATGCAGAAGGTCAGCCAAGGAGATACAGAGGATCCAGGGCAGACAGTCCGGGCAGACCACTCGCCGCGGTACACAGGCACTAATCAGGCAGACCCAGGGATGGGTCCAGCAGAGATCAGAGGTGCCAGAACCCAGGCAAGACTCCAGGCAAGAATCAGGCAAGAACCAGGGACGGGTCCAGGACCAGGAGTCATAGGCAGACCAGGGGAGAGCGTGCACGGCACGTGAGATCAGGCAGACAGGGACGGGATCAGGCAGAGATTCAGGCAGACCAGGGACGCGCTCCAGGACAGGAAAGAATAACAAGGACAGGACCCAGAGGTCGGGTACCAGGCAAGCCCACGCTCGGAGCAGAACCAGCCGGTCGTCAGACTCGAGAGATTCAGGCAGACCAGGAGACGAGAAGAGTCCAAGGACAAAGAGAGACCTCAGAGCGACAGCAACCGACGAGCGGGAACACAGAAGTCCTGAGCAGCCACCGAGATCAGGAGCACCCACAGGGAGGGATACCCAAGGGCAGAGACCATACAGACAGACCAGGGTGAGGTGGCGCACCAGCAGAAGAGGATCAGGCAAAAGAAAAAAGACTAGAGGGAGACTGGTCCACGCCGAGAGATCAAGCGCAAACAGGGGAGGGTCGGCACAGGCCCGCGATGTCAGGCAGATCCGGGACCGATCACGAGACATCGGGAGAGTCAAGAGCAGACCTAGAGGCACAGTCCAGAATGAGAAGTGCGAAGTCCAAAGCTAGGGATGAGCGGTGGTCCAAGCATCACACCCACACAGTACGAGCAGACCAGGGAACAGGAGATCCAGGATGATGAGCGATCCGGAGCGTGACCAGAAGATCCGCGGAGTCACCAAAACACAGAGGCAGGAGGAGTGAAAAGGGATTTGATAAGGTATGTCCTCTGCTGCCCCGACAGAGCAGATTAGTACAGAAGTGAGAGGAGAGAGAGAAGAGAGAGAGATGACGCCGAGGCGAAGAAGAGGCGGAGAGAAAGAAAGGAGTAGAGTAGAGAGAGAAAGAAGGAGGAGAGAAAGAGAGCGAGAAATGAGAGGAAGAAAGAGAGAGAGAAGGAACCAGAGAAGAGAGAGGAGAGAGAGACAGGAGAATCTAGGAGAATGAAGCTAGCACACCGTTGTGACCCTATTCTGGCGTACGCAAACAGTAAGGAAACCGGGAAAGAGAAACCTACAATACCACAATACAATCCCCGACAAGACAGTAGCTGGGCGCGAAAGAGACCTCCACTCCGGAACACATAAGACAGTAGTAGGCTGGGAAGGGAGCTACCATCCCACATAGACAGACAAGGTAGGACTGGAAAAGAGAACCTCAATGCCAAACACATAAAGAATCAGACAGGTGAGGACTGGGAACGAAGCAACCACTCAACACGCACATACCAAGCGAGGAAAGCAGGCACGCGACTCGGGAAAAGAGCCACACTCATCCCAGCTGGGAAAAGGAGGACCTCTCCCCACAATAAAGACAAAGGCGAGTGCAGGACTGAGCACAAACAGAAGGACTGCTCAATACCCAGCCAATAGAACCGAGAACACTAGGTGGACAACAAGAAGCAGAAGCCCTCATCCCCACACAGCGACAGCGGCAAGTAGGCTGGGAAAAGAAAGCCATCACTCCCCCATAGAACAGACGGACCCTAGAGACTGGAAGACCCAAGGAGGCCTCAAGTCCCACAATAGACAGGGACGCTAGGACTTGGAAAGAGGCACCTTCCAGCATAGACCGACCCAGTAGCGGCATGAGGGAAAAGAGGACCCTCAGGTCACACGACCTCATGAGACAGACAGAGGAGGCATTCGGGATAAAGACGGACCTCCATCCACATAGAGCAGGCAGTACCGCTCGGCGAGAGAACAAGAGGACACTACATACCAGCGAGTAATAACCCGACAGAGCCAGTAGGCTGGGAAAGAGACCCTCTCCCGACATTAGACAGACAGTAGGCTGGGTTAAGTAAGAGAGCCCTCATCCCAAGCTTCGTGCAAGAGATGACCGGTCACTCACACACCACAGACAGTGCTTCAGTGAGAGCTGAGAGAAAAGAGGAATCTCATCCACATGAACCGGAACCAGCTAGCCTGGGCGAGAGCGGATTCACATCCGCACATAGGCGCACAGAACACTCAGGCGTGGCAAACACCAGCGGACCTCACTTCCCGTACATGAGAGCAGATTATAGGACTAGAAAAGCGCAGGACGCTCATACCCACATAGACAGGAAGACAGTGAGGATCGGGAAGGAGTCTCCATCACCCACCCTAGAAGCAGGCAGTAGGCGAGGAGAAAGGAAATCCTCATCCCAACTAAACACCGCATAGGCTGCGCAGAAACGCACCGACGACTCACTCCCGAACCAATACCAGAAGTCCAGCCTAGGCATGGGGATATCTAGAAAGACGCTGCAGTACACCCCAGCAATAGGACAGACAGATAGCTGCGAAGGCACAAGCGCGCCCCCACTAATCCGCATAAGACAGCACTAGTTCAGACATTGGAAAGAGGACCCCTTCATCTCCACGATACCGTACAGAACAGTAGGGCTGGGAACAGCAGCGAGACACCTGCATTCATGCAGCAATAGACAAGCAGACGCGAGTAGGAACATGGGAAAGACGAGAAAACTCTCAGTTCCAGCAGTAGACCCTCACGTGCTGAGGACGGACCTCATCCCACCTAGCACCAGACCAGCTAAGCATGATGGAAAAAGAAGGGAACCGTCACCAGCTCACCCACATAGACAGGACGAGTAGGCTGGCGGGAAGAGAGCTCTGAACATCCCAACATAAGGCGAGAACAAGAGTATGACTGGAGGAAAGAGGACCGTCAATCCCACATAGAAGGCAGCTCCGCCTAGGGGAAAGCGATACTCATCCCACACGTCCTAGCCAGCAGGATATAAAGGCTAGGCAGCGCAGGAGCCCTCTCCACTCCACAGCTAGGGCACTGGGACGAGCCAGAGCGGGCACCCCACAGAGTCGGGCACGCAGTAGGCTGCGAAAAGAGACTCTCCCCCAGCGAGATAGGACAGGAAATAGCTGGGACAAGAGACTCACCATCCCAGCCTGCGGAACAACGAGGACCTCACTCCCACAGGCATAGTGACAGACGAGTAGGCTGGGAAAGGGCACATCATCCCACTAGACAGGACATAGCCTGCGGAAAACGACGAGGACCTAATCACCAGCAAATAGACCAAAGACAGATAGGCTCGGGAAAGAGGAACCCGCCGTCCATCCCACACGGCACCCACCCCACACGGGCCACCCCCCCACCCCCCACGACCACACCAACGATGTAGCAGCTGACGGAGAAAGAGGACCTCATGCACCACGAAGACAGAGCAATAAGACAACCTATCGGGAGAAGCTCTGCATCCCCGCATAGACAGATCCGTGATGCTGTGCTATACACGGTAAGCTACATATGATCAGCAGCGTCTGTCCCACCCAGGAACCACTCCAGCATGGAAGGCAAGCTGACATCGTACAGTTCACCTGCTGACCTAAATTCTATATATATCTTACAATTGAACTTATATCTTCATGCTGGTGTATAGCAACGGAGCGGAGACGCAAGGAGAAAGAGCACAGCACCAAACTCACAAGAAATACGTTGGCCGCGACGCGAAACCCCCTCCCCCCCCGTCTCAGAGGCGGTAGCACGGAAAGCCCCCGCCCTCGAGGCGAGCGAGGAAAACAGCCCCAAACGCCCCAGCGGCCACGCGGGCCGCCAAGAGCCACAACACGGCACCAGGAGCAGCCGAGCACGAGGCGGAGACGGAGCAACCAAGAAGAGCACCGGCGACAGACAGCGCCGCGACCAACACCCGAGAGCCCCCCCCGCAACCAACAAGCTCACACAGCCAAAAGGGCGAAACGAGCCGCCGACACCCACGGCGCGAGCGCCAAGCGCCAGCCACAGCACCACGCAAGAGGAAACGGAGGATATTGCTGGGCGGCCGGGACGAGAGCGGGAAGCCCAACGAACAACACGAAGCAGAGAGGCCCACGGGGAAAAACACGGGGGAAGCAGAAGGCCCGACGCAAGAACACGAACGAGAGAGGCCCGACGAAAACACGAAGCGTGGGAAGGGCCCACGAAGGAAACACGGAGAGCGGAGGGCCCACCGGGAAAACACGAATGCCGAGGAACCCGACGCAAAACACGAAGCGAACACGAAACAGGAAGCAGGGAAGGGCCCACGAAAACACGGGCGAAGCGGAAGCCCGACGAAACACGGGTTTGGTCTGGGGCGTGAGTTGGGTGCAAGCCGAATTAGTAGTTGTGCGTGTGGTTCCTGGTAACGTGGTGCATAATAGACCACGGTGTTGGTATGTAGGAATAGGAGTCTCCGAGTTATATGTGTAAGTTGTCTTAGTCACTGTACTCATGACTCCCTAGACTATGCGTTGCTCAGGATCAGAGACAGCTGTTCATTGCGAATTATGCTGCTGATTGGGGATGCACAATGATCTTACACGACCCGGGTGAAGCTTAACAATAGGCCAAGCTGAGGCTGTGTTGTGGGTAGTGTTAGTACGTGGCTTTACGTCTGTTGCTTGATCGTAGATGCGACTTGCCGCTACATTAATAGGCTGAAGACAACCACGGATCGGAATGTTGTTGTTTTGTTGGTTTGTATAGTGTTTTCGTTTTCATGTTCAGTCTCGTTCATGTTAGATAATAAAGGCAGAATATGAGCCTTATTTTCCTCATGCTGCCTTGTATGGTCGAAATCTCTGCGGTCACGGAAGAAACCGACTCGTGACAAGTGAGATGTTCTTTTGAGAGCATTGCAAAATTTAGCAGACATTAAATGTTTATTTTGAGAAAAGTATATTTTCCCTTGGTGGGGGAAAACTTTTGGATGATCGCAAGTTTCTACTAGTTTATTGAGTATACAGCATTTCCAGAAATTGGTTTTCACATGATGTCAACATTCAATGTCTTTTTTTGTCCATGCAGTTTGGATCTATTAATTCCTAATCTTGTCAAAAATMTGATATGCAACAAATGCCCATTTCAATGGCCTTATTTATTCTCTARTTTAGGATGATGTGGACACATCCTGCCTGGCCGTCTACCATCAACAGAACCAGCTCTTACGTAAAGCAATATAACGGGTACCAGCAACAATGTGGCAGATTGGCGTGTTCCTTACTCAATCTTGTTCTGGGGGCAGCTCTGCCTCGAGGGCAGAAACAAATGGGATTGGTTAAATTTAGGCAAGTAATCCTAATTGGTTAAGGTTAGGCGTTGTGCTTTCTTTCTTTCACGCAATCATTCACATTTGTTCTGCCCTGGAGGCAGCACTGCACTCTGAATCAGATTGAATAAGGAAAATACCACTGAGCTACAGCATTATCCCTCCCATGTGGGAATGAAACCCTCAACCTTGGTAAACATCACACTCTCTAATGAACCTGCCAAGTCATTGGAACCACATTGAGCCACTGTCTTTCTTATACTAGCAGAAGCACCCCTTATTGAAAGCAACAGAACAGGACCCAAATGKTATTCCCTATATAGTACACTACTTCTGACCAGAACCCTGGTTAAAAATAGGTCACCTCATAGGAAATAGAATGCTATTTGGATGCAAACTAGGACTAGTACCCTTCCTTTCTCCAAACTAGGACTAGT
>NC_036860.1:64206605-64208537 GCF_002910315.2 Salvelinus sp. IW2-2015
TTTCTCCAAACTAGGACTAGTACCCTTCCTTTCTCCAAACTAGGACTAGTACCCTTCCTTTCTCCAAACTAGGACTAGTACCCTTCCTTTCTCCAGACTAGGACTAGTGCCCTTCCTTTCTCCAAACTAGGACTAGTGCCCTTCCTTACCCCAAACTAGGACTAGTACTTACAATATGCCACTTCCTTACCCCAAAGAAGGACTGGTGGCCGTCGTCCCAGAGGACCACCAGGTCAGCGTTGGTGAGCTCCCCGCGGTCGGACATCCCCAGAACCAGGCCGTGTTTCATCTCGCTGCAGCGCACCTCCAGGTACAGCTCCTGGAGGGGGTAGGAGATGTTCCAAGAGAGCTGGAGGTGTCCGCGGGGGTCCAGGGGCATGTGGTAGGGCAGCTGCACCGGGGTGGAGGTGGAGGTTGGGGTGGATCCTCCCCTGGAGGGGCTGMCAGCAGGATCTACCTGGTAGGAGGCTACCAGGATCACCACCAGGGTGGTTAAGACGGTCAGGTACATCAGAGTCACGTCCTGCAGCCTCAGGTCCTTGTTGAAGAGYCGCATACTGTGCAGAGACTATCGTTTGGGTTGGTGGGTTGGTTAGTCYGTTGGTCAGTTAGCCGGTGTCGGTAGGATGGTGAGTTGGTTAGCTGGTTGTTTGGTCTGTTAGTCTCAGTGTAACTCAGTCCTCACAAAGAGCATCTGAAGTGCCTCTCTTTCTCTTGTCTACCAGTTGTAGTTGTTTTTTCACAGTAACGCTCTCTTCTCTTTCTCCTTATATCTCCAGGTGGTTCCTCATGCCAATGTCTCTAAGCCTGGTTAGTGGGTTATCCGGGTTTTTTCACAGTATCCTGTCTTCTCAGTTCCTCATCTTTTTCTAACTAGTCTCTTTTTCTCTCGATTGAACGCCATCGAACACCGTCTTCTTTTTCCTCTTTCCTGTCTCTTCTTGGTTGGTGTCTCTGCTCTGGCTGGTGTCTCGCTCTGGCTGGTGTCTCGCTCTGGCTGGTGTCTCGCTCTGTCTCTGGGACCTGTCTCATCCCTCTCACTCTCTTTCTAGTCTTTTAAAGGAAATCCCATGTGACCCCTGACTCTTTATCTGCTTTAATGACATTATGTTTGTTGACCAAAATTCAATTGTTTTCATTAAGCCCTCGGGTCAAGCACGGTTTTCGACATCTGCCAGTCCATAATTGATCCTAATGGACCATGGACATTATCAATGGCAATCCAGACAGACTAACTGAGTTTTATTGCCTATTCAATCTCCTCTGGTTTTGGCCTCATATGCCAATTGGGGATGTATGGCTGGATTTAAGGGAAGTCTGACGCTCAAACTCTGACCTTGGTTGCTATCTGTCTGATCAGGCAGCAGACCAGCCACAACGTGTACGTGAGCCATTCCAGCACCGCATCACCTGACCAGTCAAAACTCCGGGACCTTTCGCCATGACAACTGCTTTGAGATTATGATCAGAGGAAATAACACAAACAAATGTTGTTATTTTAGTTTGTCGTGACATCAAAACAGACTTTACAGCTGTCTGGTTAACTCTCACGTTCTTCTGCAGATGATGCTTTCATTGATTTTACTGTCTAATCAACAACAAATAGCACTGACAGAAAGGACTGTAATAACGCAAACAGAAATATTCATAATTAATGAGAATGTTTTTATGAATATGCCAAATTTAGTACTTGTAGAGTAATTCTTTTAATCTGGAGTAAGACACACACACACACACATTTTGCTATTTGTCCTTGTTGCTGAAAGCCAGTATCGTGCTATCGATCTCACCAGGTGTTGGTTTTCAAGGAACAAACAATCCTCCTTCACCTGGCTTTCACCAGTCTTCGCCTGACTTTCAACTGGCTTTCACCTGGCTTTCACCTGGCTTTCACCTGGCTTTCACCTGGCTTTCAACTGGCTTTCACCTGGC
>NC_036860.1:64209350-64213617 GCF_002910315.2 Salvelinus sp. IW2-2015
CTTTCACCTGGCTTTCACCTGGCTTTCAACTGGCTTTCACCTGGCTTTCACCTGGTTTTCAACTGGCTTTCACCTGGTTTTCAACTGGCTTTCAACTGGCTTTCAACTGGCTTTCAACTGGCTTTCACCTGGCTTTCACCTGGTTTTCAACTGGCTTTCAACTGGCTTTCACCTGGCTTTTCAGGAGGCTAATTCAAACAGGTGGAGGCACAATGTCTCTGAAGTAAAAGAG
Organism: Salvelinus sp. IW2-2015; assembly: GCF_002910315.2. Lineage (NCBI taxonomy): Eukaryota > Metazoa > Chordata > Actinopteri > Salmoniformes > Salmonidae > Salvelinus > Salvelinus sp. IW2-2015. Next base: position 64,209,583 of record NC_036860.1, read on the forward strand.
CATTAACCCTCACTATTGTCCTGCCCTCCTCTGTTTGTGTGTGTGTGTGTGTGTGTGTGTGTGTGTGTGTGTGTGTGTGTGTGTGTGTGTGTGTCAGATAACACACCATTAATCCCCACCATTACCCACCCCTCCAGGGTTAGAGGAAGATACAATCAGAAGGCTGTCAATAGCGTTGTGTTTTTCTCAATCAAGATACATGGACACCTTCTTGTTTACCGAAAAGGTCAGCAGGGGATGGAGGGAGAGAGAGAGCGAGGGAGGGGTTAAGAGGAGCAGCGAGAGGCAGCATGGGTAATGTAATGATGGGCTGTGCCCTGAAGCCATGGGGCTGCTGTGTTTTATAGCCTGAGAGACATGACAATGCACCAGGCAGGCCCACACGGAGCTGGCTGACACTCTACTGGCTCCTTCTACTAGCTCCAGTTCCTTCCTCCACTGATCCAGTAGCGACACAAAAGACAAGCCACAAAAGAAGGCTGTGAACTAGAGAAAAGAGAGAGGAACAGAGAGCTAGAAAGAGCGAGAGAGCAAGAAAGCAAGAGAGCGAGAGAGAGAGAGAGAGAGAGAGCAAGGGAGAGAGAGAGAGGAACAGAGAGAATGAAAGAGTGAGAGAGAGAGAAAAAGGGAGAGGGAGACATGACTAGAGACTGGGACAGTGAGTTGAACTGGGACCAGAGAGCTTGAGGCCATCACTGACATTATCCAGCCTGGAACAAGCCAGTCACTCCTCCTGGAACATCCCAGCATACTGTACTGTGCTCGGCTAAGCCAGGACGGGGTGGGACATGACAGGAGGACAGGACAGAAGAGAGTAGGACAAGAACAGGATGGGATGGGACAGCACAGGATATGGCAGGACAGGAGTGAACAAAGACAGGAAAGGACAGAGCAGGGGACATGGTCGGGTGGGTCTGGACTAGGACAGTGGGGCTGGGGGTCTAGACATGGACAGTGAGGGTGGGGGTCTGGACTAGAACAGTGGGGTCAGGACTAGGATAGAAGAGAGATGGTCTGGACTAGGAACAAGTGGGGGTGGGGGTCTGGACTAGGACAGTGGGGGTGGGGGGCTGGATTAGGACAGTGAGGGTGGGGGACTGTAGATAGGACAGTGAGGGTGGGGTCTGGACATGGATAGTGAGGGTGGGGGGCTGGACTAGGACAGTGGGGGTGGTGGTCTGGACTAGGACAGTGGGGGTGGGGGATGATTAGGACAGTGAGGGTGGGGCTAGACCATGGACAGTTAGGCGTGGGGGTCTGGACGAGGACAGTGGGGCTGGGGGCTGGACATGGACAGTGAGGGTGGTGTCTGGACTTAGGACAGTCTGAACTAGACAGTAGGGGTGGGGTCTGGACTAGGGACAGTGGGGTTTTGTGGACTGTGGGGGCTGTTAGTAGGACAGTGAGGTGGGTTCTGGACTAGACAGTGGGGTGGGGTCTGGACAAGGCAGTCGGGGGTGGGGGTCTGGACAAGGGCAGGTGGGGGACTGTAGTAGGACAGTGAGGGTGGGCGGCTGACCTGGACAATGGACAGTGGGGAGGCGTGGGGGCTGGCATGGAGCAGTGGGGTGGGGGTCTAGACATGGCAGCAGGGGTGGGGGTCTGGACTACGGCAGTGGGGGTGGGGGTCTGCAACTAAGGACAGTCTAGGACTAGGACAGTAGGGCTGGGGCTAGACATGGACAGTGAGGGTGGGGTCTGGACTAGACAGTCTGAACTAGGACAGTGGGGGTGGGGGTCTGGACTAGGACAGTGGGTGGGGGTCTGACTAGGACAGTGGCGGGGGGGGGCTGGATTAGGACAGTGAGGGTGGGGGACTGTAGTAGGACAGTGAGGGTGGGGGTCCTGCACATGCGATAGTGAGCAGGTGGGGGGCTGGACTAGCACAGTGGGGTGGTAGGTTCTGGACTAGGACAGTGGGGGTGGGGCTGATGGATTAGGACAGTGAGAGGCGGGTGGGGGTCTAGACATGGACAGTTAGGGTGGGGGTCTGGACGAGGACAGTGGGGTGGGGCTGGACGATGGACAGTGAGGTGGTGTCTGGACTAGGACAGTCTGAACTAGGACAGGTAGGGGTGGGGTCTGGACTAGACAGTGGGGTTTGTGGACTGTGGGGGGACTGTAGTAGGACAGTGAGGGGGGTTCTGGACTAGGACAGTGGGGGTGGGGGTCTGGACTAGGACAGTGGGGACTGTAGTAGGACAGTGAGGGTGGGGGCTGGACTAGGACAGTGGGGGTGGGGGCTGGACTAGGACAGTGGGGGTGGAGGTCTGAACTAGGACAGTCTGGACTAGACAGTGTGAGTGGGGTGTCTGGACTAGGACAGTGAGCTGGGGTCTAGACTGGACAGTGGGGGTGGGGGTCAGGACTAGGACAATTGGACTAGAACAGTGAGGTGAGGGTCTAGACATGGACAGTCTGGACAGGACAGTGAGGGTGGGGGATACTAGGACAGTGGGGGTGGGGTCTAGACATGGCAGCGGGGATGGGGTCTGACTGGGGCAGTGGGGTGGGTCTGGACTAGGACAGTCTGGACGAGGACAGTGGGCTGGGGGTCTAGACATGGACAGTGAGGGTGGGGGTCTGGACTAGGACAGTCTGTAACTAGGACAGTGGGGGTGGGGTCTGGCCTAGGACAGTGGGGGTGGGGGCTGGATTAGGACAGTGAGGGTGGGGGACTGGAGTAGGACAGTGAGGGTGGGGTCTGGACATGGAAGTGAGGGTGGGGGCTGGACTAGGACAGTGGGGTGGTGGTCTGGACTAGGACAGTGGGGGTGGGGATGGATTAGGACAGTGAGGTGGGGGTCTAGACATGGACAGTTAGGGTGGGGGTCTGGACGAGGCCAGTGGGGGCTGGGGGCCTGGACATGGACAGTGAGGGTGGTGTCTGGACTAGGACAGTCTGAAACTAGGACAGTAGGGGTGGGGTCTGGACTAGGAATTTCTGAACTAGGACAGTAGGGGTGGGGTCTGGAACTAGGACAGTGGGGTTTGGACTGTGGGGACTGTAGTAGGACAGTGAGGTGGGGTTTCTGGACTAGGACAGTGGGGGTGGGGGTCTGGACTAGGACAGTGGGGCTGTAGTAGGACAAGTGAGGGTGGGGGGGCTGGACTAGGACAGTGGGGGTGGGGAGCTGGACTAACAGTGGGGTGGAGGGTCTGAACTAGGACGTTGGACTAGGAAGTGTTGAGGTGGGTTCTGGACAGGACAGTGGAGCTGGGGTCTAGACATGGACAGTGGGGGTGGGGGTCAGGGACTAAGGACAATCTGGACTAGAAACAGTGAGGGTGGAGGGTCTAGACATGGACAGTCTGGACTAGGACAGTGAGGGTGGGGGGATGGACTAGGACAGTGGTGGGGTCTAGACATGGCAGCGGGGATGGGGGTCTGTACTAGGGCAGTGGGGGTGGGGGTCTGGACCTAGGACAGTCTGGACGAGGACCAGTAGGGGCTGGGGTCTAGACATGGACAGTGAGAGGGTGGGGTCTGGACTAGGACAGTCTGAACTAGGACAGTGGGGTGGGGGTCTGGCTAGGACAGTGGGGTGGGGTCTGGACTAGGACAGTGGGGGTGGATCTGGACTAGACAGTGGGGGACTGTAGTAGGACAGTGAGGGTGGGGGTCTGGACATGGACAGTGGGGGTGGGGGTCTGGACTAGGTACAGTGGGGACTGTAATAGAACAGTGAGGGTGGGGGGCTGGACTAGACAGTGGGGGTGGGAGCCGGAGAGCGCTGTATGTGTCTCTGTCTGTAATGTGGAGGGCTGTTTGTCTGCTGTCCTGTTCTGGGAGGGCTGTTTTGTCTCTGTCTGTCTGAGAGGGCTGTATTGTCTGCTGTCCTGTCGTCTGGAGGTTGAGGGCTTGTTTGTCTGCTGTTTCTCGTCTGTGGGAGGCTGTTTGTCTCTTGTCTGTCCTGAGAGGGCGTTTGTCTCTGTCGTCTGGGAGGCTGTATTGTCTCTGTCGTCTGAGAGGGGCTGGTTTTCTCTGTCTGGTCTTCGAGGAGTGTATTGTCTCTGTCTGTCTGGGAGGGCTGT
>NC_036860.1:64213642-64243328 GCF_002910315.2 Salvelinus sp. IW2-2015
TGGGGGTGGGGTCTGGACTAGGACAGTGGGGCTGCGGGGTCTAGGACCATGGGACAGGTGGGGGCGGGGGTCGGGACTAGGAAATCTGGACTAGGACAGTGGGGGTGAGGGTCTAGACATCGGCAGCAGGAGTGTGGGCGTCTGGACTGGGGAGTCTGGACTTAGGACAGTGGGGGGGGTCTAGACATGGACAGTGAGGGGTGGGGTCTGAACTAGGACAGTGGGGGTGGGGTCTGGACTAGGACAGTGGGGGTGGGGGGCTGGATTAGGAACAGTGAGGGTGGGGGTCTAGACATGGACAGTGAGGGTGGGGTCCTGGACTAGGACAGTCTGAACTAGGACAGTGGGGGTGGGGGTCTAGACATGGCAGCGGGGGTGGGGGTCTGGACTGGGGCGTCTGGACTAGGACAGTGGGGGTGGGGTCTGGACTAGGACAGGGGGGTGGGGGCTGGATTAGGACAGTGAGGGTGGGGTCTGGACTAGGACAGTTAGGGTGGGGGTCTGGACTAGGACAGTGGGGGTGGGGGTCTGGCTAGGACAGTGGGGGACTGTAGTAGGACAGTGAGGGTGGGGGTCTGGACATGGACAGTGAGGGTGGGGGCTGGACTAGACAGTGGGGGTGGGGTCTGGACAAGGACAGTGGGGGTGGGGGTCTGGACTAGGGACAGTGGGGGACTGTAGTAGGACAGTGAGGGTGGGGTCTGGACTAGGACAGTGGCGGGTGGGGGTGGGGTCTGGACTAGGACAGTGGGGGTGGGGGTCTGGACTAGGACAGTGGGGGACTGTAGTAGGAAAGTGAGGTGGGAGGCTTGGAGCTCTGGACTAGCAGTCTGGACTAGTACAGTGGGACTGGGGGTCTAGACATGGACAGTGGGGGTGGGGGTGAGGTTCTGGACATGGACAGTGAGGGTGGGGGTCTTGACTAGGACAGTGGGGGTGGGGGTCTGGACAAGGACAGTGGGGGACTGTAGTAGGACAGTGAGGGTGGGGGTTTGGCATGGACAGTGAGGGTGGGGGCTGGACATGGACAGTGGGGTGGGGGTTAGACAATGGCAGCGGGGGTGGGGTCTGGACTAGGGGCAGTGGGGTGGGGGTCTGGACTAGGGACCAGTCCTGGACTAGGACCGTAGGGCTGGGGTCTAGACATGGACAGTGAGGGTGGGGGTCTTGGACATAGGACAGTCTGAACTAGGGACAGGTGGGGGTGGGGGTCTGGACTAGGACAGTGGGGGTGGGGGTCTGGACTAGAGTGGGGTGGGGGGCTGGATTAGGACAGTGAGGGTGGGGGCTGTAGATAGGACAGTGAGGGTGGGGGTCTGGACATGGATAGTGAGGGTGGGGCCTGGACTGAGGACAGTGGGGGTGGTGGTCTGGACTAGGGACAGTGGGGGTGGGGGATGGATTAGGACAGTTGGAGGGTGGGGTCTAACAGGACAGTTAGGGTGGGGGCTGAACGAGGACAGTGGGCTGGGGGCTGGACATGGACAGTTGGAGGGTGGTGTCTGGACTAGGACAGTCTGAACTAGGACAGTAGGGTGGGGTCTGGACTAGGACATTCTGAACTAGGACAGTAGGGGTGGGGTCTGGACTAGGAAGTGGGGTTTGTGGACTGTGGGGGACTGTAGTAGGAAGTGGTGGGGTTCTGGACTAGGACAGTGGGGGGGGGTCTGGACTAGGACATGGGGACGTGTGTAGTAGGACAGTGAGGGTGGGGTCGGCTGGACTAGGACCAGCTGGGGAGTTGGGGTAGCTGGGACTAGAAGTGGGGGTGGGCAGTCTGACTAGGACAGTCTGGACTAGGACAGTGGTGAGGTGGGTGGTCTGGACGTAGGAAGTGGAGCTGGGGGTCGAGACATGGCCAGTGGGGTGGGGGTCTGCGAGGACTAGGACAATTGGACTAGACACAGTGAGGGTGGGGTCTAACATGACAGTCGGACATGGACAGTGAGGGTGGGGGAATGGATAGGACAGTGGGGTGGGGGTCTGGACCAAGCAAGTGGGGTGGGGTCTGGACTAGGACAGTGGGGGGGGATGATAGTAAGGACAGTGGGTAGGGTGGGGGTCTGGACTAGGACAGTGGGGCGGGGGGTGGGGGTCTTGGACTAGGACAGTGGGGTGGGTTGGACTAGGACAGTGGGGAACTGTAGTAGGACAGTGAGGGTGGGAGGCTGGACTAGGACAGTCTGACTAGAAAGTGTGGGTGGCGGGTCTGGACTGAGTACGTGGGGACGGGGGTCTAGACATGGACAGTGGGAGGGGGGAGTTTGGACATGGACAGTGAGGGTGGGGTCTGGACTAGGACAGTGGGGTGGGGGTCTGGACTAAGGACAGTGGGGGACTGTAGTAGACAGTGAGGGTGGGGGTCTGGACATGGACAGTGAGGGTGGGGGGCTGGACATGGGCAGTGGGGGTGGGGGTCTGACATGGCGCGGGGTGGGGGTCTGGACTGGGCAGTGGGTGGGGGTCTGACTAGGACACTAGTCTGGACAGGACAGTGGGCTGGGGTGTCTCGACATGGCAGTGAGGGTGGGGGTCTGGACTAGGACAGTCTGAACTAGGACAAGTGAGGGGTGGGACGTCTGGATAGGACAGTGGGGGTGGGTCTGACTAGACAGTGGGGTGGGCTGGATTAGGACAGTGAGGGTGGGGGACTGTATAGTAGGACAGTGAGGGTGGGGTCTGGACATGGATAGTGAGGGTGGGGCTGGACTAGGACAGGGGGGGGTGGTCTGGACTAGGACAGTGGCGGGTGGTGGATGCGACTTAGGACAGCTGAGGGTGGGGGTCTATAACATGGCAGTTAGGGTGGGGTCTGGACGAGGACAGTGGGGCTGGGGGCTGGACATGGACAGTGAGGGGTGGTGGTCTGGACTAGGACAGTCTGGGCAAACTAGGACAGTAGGGTGGGGTCTGGACTAGGACAGTGGGGTTTGTGGACTGTGGGGACTGTAGTAGGACAGTGAGGTGTCTGACGGACAGTGGGGGGGTGGGTCTGGCAGGACAAGTGGGGGTGGGGTTCTGGACAGGCAGTGGGGACTGCTGAGTAGGACAGTGAGGGTGGGGGTCTGTGACATGGACAAGTGAGGTTGGGGGGCTGGACTAGGACAGTGGGGGTGGCGGGTCTAGACATGGGAGCGGGGGTTGGGGCGTCTGACTAGGGCAGTGGGGTGGGGGTCTGCACTAGGAACGTCTGGACGGACAGTAGGGCTGGGGTCTAGACATGGACAGTGAGGTGGGGGTCTGGCTAGGACAGCTCCTGAACTAGGACAGTGGGGTGGGGTCTGACTAGGACAGTGGGGGTGGGTCGGACTAGGGACAGTGGGGGGGGCTGTCGGTTGCGCGGGCCTCACGATTAGCGAACAGTGAGGGTGGGTTGTCTCTGTCTGTCTGAGAGGGCTGTATTGTCTGTCTGGGAGGGCTGTATTGTCTCTGTCTGTCTGAGAGGGCTGTTTGTCTCTGTCTGTCTGAGAGGGCTGTATTGTCTCTGTCTGTCTGGGAGGGCTGTATTGTCTCATGGGAGAGCAGGAGGAGAACAGAATATAATGACCTCACTTCTGTCTTCCTACATCTATGAATAATACAGATCTTCGTCACTACAACACAGCCCCTCAGCCCCCCTCCTCTAATATTTTACAGTTGAATCATTTATGCAATAAAAACTCAGTTTTTTCTTTCTCTCAAACTATCTTCCCTCATCTGAGATGAGCTCTCGGGTTGAGGAGGAGGATGAGGAGGGGGAGGGGGGGGGATTGGGGTGAGGACGGACAGAGATGGACTAGGGGAGGAGAGAGGGCAAGAGGGAGAAAAAGAGAGTGATTTGTGACCTGTTGCCACAAGAAAAGGGAAACCAGTGAAGAACAAACACCTTTGTAAATACCCATTTTTATGTTTATTTATTTTCCCTTTCGTACTTAAACTATTTGCACATCATTACAACACTGTAAAAATACATAATATGACATTTTAAATGTCTTTATTCTTTTGGAACTTTTGTAAGTGTAATGCTCCAGTMTCAACTGTTCTGRTTGCGGCTATGGAACCCTGACCTGTTCACCTGGTCGTGCTGCTGCTCCAGTTTCAACTGTTCTGCCTGCGGCTATGGAACCCTGACCTGTTCACCTGGTCGTGCTGCTGCTCCAGTTTCAACTGTTCTGTCTGCGGCTATGGAACCCTGACCTGTTCACCTGGTCGTGCTGCTGCTCCAGTTTCAACTGTTCTGTCTGCGGCTATGGAACCCTGACCTGTTCACCGAACCGGCTACCTGTCCCAGACCTGCTGTTGTCAACTCTCTAGAAACAGCAGGAGCGGTAGAGATACTCTGAACGATCGGCTATGAAAAGCCAACTGACATTTACTCCTGAGGTYCTGACCTGTTGCACCCTCTACAACCACTGTGATTATTATTATTTGACKKTGCTGMTCATCTATGAACATTTGAACATCTTGGCCATGTTCTGTTATAATCTCCACCCGGCACAGCCAGAAGAGGACTGGCCACCCCTCATAGCCTGGTTCCTCTCTAGGTTTCTTCCTAGATTCTGGCCTTTCTAGAGAGTTTTTCCTAGGCACCGTGCTACTACACCTGCATTACTTGCTGTTTGGGGGGTTTAGGCTGGGTTTCTGTACAGCACTTTGTGACATAAGCTGGTGTAAGAAGGTCTTGAAACTGGAAGGTTGAAACTGGACCAGCAGCACGGCCAGGTGGACTGGGGACAGCAAGGAGTCATCAAACCAGGTAGTCCTGAGGCATGGTCCTAGGGCTCAGGTCCTCCGAGAGAGAGAAAGAAAGAAAGAAAGGGAGAAGGAGAGAGAGAAAGAGAGAGAATTAGAGAGAGCATACTTAAATTCACACAGGACACCGGATAAGACAGGAGAAATACTCCAGACATAACAGACTGACACTACCCCCCCGACACATAAACTATTCCAGCTAAATACTGGAGGCTGAGACAGGAGGGGTCAGGAGACACTGTGGCCCCATCCGACGATATCCCCGGACAGGGCCAAACAGGCAGAATATAACCCCACCCACTTTGCCAAAGCACAGCCCCCACACCACTAGAGTGATACCTTCAACCACCGACTTACCATCCTGAGACAAGGCCGAGTATAGCCGAGTGATGCATCCATCCTAGGGATGGCATGGAAGAGCACCAGTAAGCCAGTGACTCAGCGGCTGTAATGGGGTTAGAGGCAGAGAATCCCAGTGGAGAGAGGGGAACCAGCCAGGCAGAGACAGCAAGGGCGGTTCGTTGCTCCAGTGCTTTTCCGTTCACCTTCACACTCCTGGGCCAGACTACACTCAATCATAGGACCTACTGAAGAGATGAGTCTTCAATAAAGACTTAAAGGTTGAGACCGAGTCTGCATCTCTCACATGGGTAGGCAGACCATTCCATAAAAATGGAGCTCTATAGGAGAATGCCCTACCTCCAGCTGTTTGCTTAGAAATTCTATGGACAGTAAGGAGGCCTGCGTCTTGTGACTGTAGTGTACATGTAGGCAGGACCAAATCATAAAGACAGGTAGGAGCAAGCCCATGTAATGCTTTGTAGGTTAGCAGTAAAACCTTGAAATCAGCCCTTGCCTTAACAGGAAGCCAGTGTAGAGAGGCTAGCACTGGAGTAATATGATCAATTTTTMGGGTTCTAGTCAAATTTCTAGCAGCCGTGTTTAGCACTAACTGAAGTTTATTTAGTGCTTTATCCGGGTAGCCGGAAAGTAGAGCATTGCAGTTGTCTAACCTAGAAGTGACAAAAGCATGGATACATTTTTCTGCATAKTTTTTGGACATAAAGTTTTTGATTTTTGCAATGTTACGTAGATGGAAAAAAGCTGTCCTTGAAARAGTCTTGATATGTTCGTCAAAAGAGAGATCAGGGTCCAGAGTATTGCCGAGGTCCTTCACAGTTTTATTTGAGACGACTGTACAACCATCAAGATTAATTGTCAGATCCTACAGAAGATCTCTTTGTTTCTTGGGACCTAGAACAAGAATTTCTGTTTTGTCCGAGTTTAAAAGTAGAACATTTGCCGCCATCCACTTCCTTATGTCTGAAACACAGACTTCCAGGGAGGGCAATTTTGGGGCTTCACCATGTTTCATCAAAATGTACAGCTGTGTGMCATCCGCATAGCAGTGAYAYTTAACATTATGTTTCCAAATGACATCACCAAGAGGTAAAATATATAGTGAATACAATAGTGGTCCTATAACGGAACCTTGAGGAACAACGAAATTTACAGTTGATTTGTCAGAGGACAAACCATCCACAGAGACAAATTGATATCTTCCGACAGATAAGATCTAAACCAGGCCAGAACTTGTCCGTGTAGACCACTTTGGGTTTCCAATCTCTCCAAAAGAATGTGATGATCGATGGTACTCCTATGTCAAGAGAGAGGGTATTGGCCCAGGGAGGAAACTCAGAATACTAGACATTTAGGAAATTGAAACAACCTCTGTTGTGTCTGGGACAGTAAAGCTGCAGGGCATCCTCATGCAGTTCCAGCATGACTTTTACTGGATAAAAGAGAGAGCACAGCAGATAAAACTCTCTCGCTGTGACGATTCSCCCAACCTGAGTGAGTCTGAGGATAGTCACCCACCAAGCACTGAACACACCCAGGTCCCACAACTTCACTGCTCCTCCATCATTGAGAGGGATAAATTCACAGAGRTGGAGAGAGACATGGTGGAGCTCAGAGAGCTAGTCCACARAATACAGACAGAACAAACCCCCTCAACAAGACCCGGATGGCAGAATGTGGAGTTGGACGGAGGTCTGAGCGAGCTGGCTGCTCTACGMACTGAGGTYAGAGAATTTAAAGAGGCACACATGGCACTGAATGATGAGGTGAGAAAGCTGAGGTGTGACAGAGAGCAGGACACTCCCAGAGAAGCCAGCAGAACAGCCCACCTCAGACCCGGACCACAACACCACAATGAGACAGACAACACAGGACCCACCAACCCAACAGACCCCATCCTTCCTAACAGCCCCCCTGTCAGCGCCCCTAATAGCTCTCTTGACAACCCCCCACACACATCCACTGAGGACACACAAAAAAACAGAGATTGTGCTCCTCATTGACTCAAAGGGCAAATACATTCAAGAGTGTCAACTTTTTCCCAAACACAAAGTGGCTAAGCTCTGGTGCCCAACACTAGGCATGCCCTGGAGCAGTTGTCAGAAGACAGACTAGGGTCCCCCAGCCACATCATAATTCACATGGGCACAAATGACCTGAGGGCCCAGCAGGAAAGGGTGGGCCTTCTTCCACTTCTTCCACTTTCCCCAACGCACAAGTGGTTGTCTCCACCCAGCTACCACGAAAATACCTTCACCCTGCCACCATACAGCGGGTGAATMCAAGAATTTCYCAAGACTGTGCCTCAAAARCTAATGTCTACCTGGCCCACCACTCCACCCTGGACTTGAACAGCCTTTCAGACCAGGTCCACCTATACAAGGCAGCAATCGCAAATTTTGCCAGGACCCTGAAGGACGTCACCCTGAACCGTTGCCCCAGCACCTCACACAGGTGKAACAGAGCAACAGACACCCCGTCCAGACCAGCGAGAGACCCTCCCAGACCTGCAAGACCCCCTCTTGAAGGACCTGCACCGAGAGAACCTACACCAAGAGGACCTACACCCAGACCACAGRATCACCAGCCACACSCCAACCAGCTACGACCACCCCAAGCAAACCRTGGCCACACCCTATATAGACCCCCCAATATCAGACCTATGCCCCTRCTACCCACCTCATGCCCCCCGCCCCTGRGGCAAGGACCTCAACATGACAGCAGGACATATGCCCAGGCCYTYAGRAGAGCAACAGGCCCAACCCCCACTGCTACACCGCTAAAGCCCCATCCTGCAACCTAAGAGGTATGTATCAGATGCTCAACATTCTCTGCTCACACCTATTGTGATTGTCCGGGCCTAAACCACACAAAAACAACACCAGACACTATGGAACACAAAGCTTTTACTATCTCATCCTGGAATAAAACAAGGTCTGAGGTCATCTGCCTTTGGCCTAAAGAGCATGAACCCAGACTTCATCAAATAAATTGGAAATACAGACATGTTCATCTACAAGAAACATAGTATAAAGGAGACGGACCCACTGGTTGCCATCTAGGTTACAGAGAGCTGGTAGTCCCATCCACTAAACTACCAGGTGTGAAARGGAAGAGACTCAGGGGGTATGCTAATTTGGTAAAGAGCAGACCCACTCTATTAAATTAGTCAAAACAGGAACATTTTACATCTGGCTAGAAATTAATAAGGAAATTATCTCAACAGAGAAAAATGTGTTCATGTGTGCTACCTATATCCCCCCAGTAAAATCCACATACTTTAACGACGACAGCTTCTCCATCCTGGAGGGGGAGATCAACATTACCAGGCCCAGGGACATATACTAGTCTGTGGCGACCTAAATGCCAGAACTGGACAAGAACCTGACACCCTCAGCACACAGGGGGACAAACACCTACCTGGAGGTGACAGCATTCCCTCCCCCATATGCTCCCCTTGACCCAACTACGACAACATAACCAACAAAAAATGGGTCACACCTRCTGCAGCTCTGTAGGACGCTGGGTATGTACATAGTCAATGATAGGCTTCGAGGGGACTCCTATGATAGGTACACCGATAGACCATCTCTTGGCAGTAGTACTGTAGACTACTTTATCACTGACCTCAACCCAGAGTGTTCACAGTCAGTCCACTGACACCCTTACCAGATCACAGCAAAATCACACTCTACTTGAACAGAGCTGTGCTCAATCATGAGGCACCAACGCCAAAGGAACTGAATAATATTAAGAAATGCTATAGATGGAAGGAAAGTAGTGTGGAAATCTAACAAAAAACAATTAGGCAACAACAAATTCAATCCCTTTTAGACAACTTCCAGGACAAAATGTTTCACTGTAATAGTGAAGGTGTAAACTTAGCAGTAAAAACACCTAAACAGTATATTTGATCTCTCAGCTTCCCTGTCAATTCTAAAAATGTCAAGCAGACAACCTAAGAAAATTAACAACACTGAAAAATGGTTTAATGAAGAACGCAAAAACCTAAGAACGAAATTGAGAAACCTATCCAACCAAAAACATAGAGACCCAGAAAGCCTGAGTCAACGCCTTCACTATGGTGAATCACTAAAACAATACAGAAATACACTACAGGGAAAAAAGGAACAGTACGTCAGAAATCAGCTCATTGTAATTGAAGAATTCATAGACTCTAGTCACTTCTGGGAAAATTGGAAAACTCTAAACAAACAACATCGCAAAGAGTTATCCATCCAAATGGAGATGTATGGATAAACCACTCCCCCAATCTTTTTGGCTCTATAACAAAGAACAWACAGCAAAAACATACATGAACAAATCAAATCAAAATCAAATCAAATTGTATTTGTCACATGCGCCGAATACAACAGGTGTAGACCTTACAGTGAAATGCTTACTTTCAAGCCCTTAACCTCTTATGCTAGGGGGCAGTATTTTCACGTCCGGATGAAAAGCGTGCCCAAATTTAACTGCCTGTTACTCAGGCACAGAAGCTAGAATATGCATATAATTAGTAGATTTGGATAGAAAACACTATAATGTTTCCAAAACTGTTAAAATAATGTCTGTGAGTATAACAGAACTCATATGGAAGGCAAAAACCTGAGAAAAATCCAACCAGGAAGTGGGAAATCTGAGGTTTGTAGTTTTTCAAGTGATTGCCTATCCAATATCCAGTGTAAATGGGGTCAGATTGCACTTCCTAAGGCTTACAGCAGCTGCCATACCAGGCAGTGATGCAACCCGTCAGGATGCTCTCAATGGTGCAGCTGTAAAACCTTTTGAGGATCTGAGGACCAATGCCAAATCTTTTCAGTCTCCTGAGGGTGAATAGGTTTTGTCGTGCCCTCTTCACGACTGTCTTGGTGTGCTTGAACCATGTTAGTTTGTTGGTGATTTGGACGCCAAGGAACTTGAAGCTCTCAACCTGCTCCACTACAGCCCCGTCGATCAGAATGGGGTCGTGCTCTGCCCTCCTTTTCCTGTAGTCCACAATCATCTTCTTTGTCTTGTTCACGTTGAGGGAGATGTTGTTGTCCTTGCACCACACGGTCAGGTCTCTGACCTCCTCCCTATAGGCTGTCTCATCATTGTCGGTTATCAGACTGCACGGCCAGGCACGACTCCAACACCAAATTATCGCACGACAGACCACGTATTCACTCTGCACACCCTAATTGACAAACAAACAAACCAAAATAAAGGCAAAGTCTTCTCATGCTTTGTTGATTTCAAAAAAGCTTTCGACTCAGTTTGGCATGAGGGCCTGCTGTACAAATTGATGGAAAGTGGRGTTGGGGGAAAAATACACAACATTTTAAAATCCATGTACACAAACAACAAGTGTGTGGTTAAAATTGGAAAAAAACACATTTCTTTCCACAGGTCCGAAGCCAAGACAGGGATGCAGCTTAAGCCCCACCCTCTTCAACATATATATCAACAAATTGGCGAGGGCACTAAAATGGTCTGCAGCACCCAGCCTCACCCTACTAGAATTTGAAGTCAAATGTCTACTGTTTTCTGATGATCTGGTGCTTCTCTCCCCAACCAAGGAGGGCCTACAGCAGCACCTGGATCTTCTGGTGCTTCAGTAAGACAAAAATAATGGTGTTCCAAAAAAGGTCCAGTTGCCAGGACCACAAACACAAATTCCATCTTGATACCGTTGCCCTAGATCATACAAAAAACTACACATACCTTGGCCTAAACATCAGCACCACAGGTAACTTCCACAAAGCTGTGAACGATCTGAGAAACAAGGCAAAAAGGACCTTCTAAGCCATCAAAAGGAATATAAAAGTTGACATACCACTTAGGATTCAGCTAAAAATACTTGAATCAGTTATAGAACCCATTGCCCCTTTATGGTTGTGAGGTCTGGGGACCGCTCACCAATCAAGAATTCACAAAATGGGACAAACACCAAATTGAGACTCTGCATGCAGAATTCTACAAAAATGTCCTCAGTGTACAATGCAAAACACCAAATAATGCATGCAGAGCAGAATTAGGCCAATATCCGGTATTTATCAAAGTGTTTCGCATGCCAATAAAGCCCCTTAAAAACTGGTTGAATCAATGTTGTTTCCACATTATTTCAACAACAAAAATGCTATTTGATGATGTTGCATCAACGTGGAAAACTGATTGGATTCGTTAAGTCGTCAACGTAAGGGAATTTCATATTTTTTCAGTCAACTTTTACCCTAAATCCAATGATTTGGTGGGATGTTTTGTTGATTTCATGCTGAACTCATTCAAATGTAAATGAAAACTAGAAATTGAAATTACGTCTGTGCCCATTGGGAAATGTCTGCGATTGTAATCGAATGAATGTTTTGTACCAGACATTGTCTCATTAGCTTTTTCCATATTTTTTCGGATTGTTGGAAGAGGACACTTCTTTCAGTCCAAATTGTCTCCGTTTATTGTATGTCCGTATATCAGCCAGTCTATATAAGTAGCCAACTTCTAAAGCAACTACAATTACTGTAACACATTTCCTGTGGCCAAGAGCTTTCAGATCATCCCTGCATRTTTTACAAATGCATATTGCGGTCTTTCCATGAAAACCCCTCTTTTTGTGATAAATATTTTATTTGTTCTAAAATGATCAGGGAATACAGAGAGTAAGGAATTAGAGACAGCAATATATTGTACCCCTCTTGCCCTATCCTCATCCTCCTGTCATTGGCAATCCTTTATAAAAACAGCATTGTAACATATTCTTCATGTAAAGCCCTCTCTTGACTTAAAACAAATCACGTTTCTTTAGTCTGATATTACATAAAGGTTAACATGTCATAATTTGTATAGCTGATCTGCCATCTCAGCAGCACCCAGCCAGACCCTGCTGCCCAGTGGGGCTCAGCACCAGCTAAGTATCCCAGTCACTGGTCATTAACATGCTGGCTGAACTCTTAAAGCAGCTAGGCACACCAGATGGACCACTGCTTGTTTTGGCCCCTGGCCAGGTTGGTTGGTTGGGCTGGGTGTGGTCTATGTGTCKCAGTCTGCTCTCTCTGCTCTCTCTGCCCTCTCTGCTCCCTCTGCTCTCTCTGTTACCCCTGCGCTCTCTGTTCTCTCTGCTCTCTCTGCCCTCTCTAACTCCTCTCTGTTCTCTCTATCTCTCGCTCTCTCTGCTCTTCTCTCTCTCCTGGTCCTCTGCTCTCGTGCTGCCCTCTCTGTTCTAATCTGTATCTCGTGCTCTCTCTGTCTGCTCTGCCTCCTGCTCTCTCTGTTCTCTCTGCTCGGCTCTCTCTGCTCTCTCTGCCCGCTCTGTTATCTCTGCTATCTCTGTTTCTCTGCTCTCTCTGCTCTCTGCTCTCTCCTGCCTCTCTGCCCTTCTGCCTCTGCCTCTCTGCGTGCCTCTGCTCTCTCTGTTCTCTTCTCTTCTCGCTCTGTCTACTCGCTGCCCTCTCCCATCTCTGCTCTCCTCTTCTCTGTTCTCTCTGTTATCTCTGCTCGCGTCTGCTTCTCTTGCTCTCCTATGTTCAAGCTGCTGCTCCTCTCCTCCTCCTCTTTCACTCTTTCCAATTCATATTTCAATTTAACTCTTATGCTGCAGGGGCAGATTGAAAGTGCTGTGGAATGAGAAGGGTGCACAGAGGTGCCCAGTGTAAACGGCTGACCCCCTGCAGTCATAGTGCTGAATATATGCCATTAGTATTAATTAAGTATTGGATAGAAAACACTCTGAAAGTTCTAAACCTGTTTTGAATTAAATGTCTGTGAGTCAATAACAAACCATATGGGCAAGCAAAAAACCTGAGAAAACAATCCAAACAGGAAGTGGAAAATCTCCTGAGCTGGTCGATTTCAACCAAAGAAATCCTATTTGAAAATCAACCAGCGCAGATATGGATCGAGTTTGCACCTTTCCTACGGCTTTTCCACTAGATGTCAACAAGTCACTCTAGAAAACCTTGTCTGAGGCCTTCTACACTGGGAAGGGGACCGAAATGAGAAGGGAGCATGAGTCAGGTCTGTCCATGATCCGAGACCATCTTTAGACCATGGCGCCGTTCCACAGAGAGGGAGCGATCTGTCCATCGCTCCATCGAAGTCCAATGTAATTCCACGGTTGAGAACGTATAAATTAACGCATTTATGTTAAAGACATTCTAAATGATTGATATCAATACACATCGATTGAACATGTTTTCTACTGTACTGTTTTAACGGAACTATTTGGACATTTCGTCAGCGTTTTAGTGCAACGCAGCTTCCTGAATGTTGGATTTGGTTTACCAACACGCTACAAAAAATAGCTATTTGGACATAAATGAATGACAATTAACCGACACAAAACAGAACATTTCTTGTGGAAGTGAAGTCTGGGAGTGCATTCCCGACGAAGACAGCAAAGGTAAGGTGAAGATTTCTAATGCTATTGTATGAGTTTTGTTGACTGCACAATTTGGCGGTAACTGTATGGCTTGCTTTTGTAAGCTGAAGCTGTTTTCAGATGAATTGAATATTGTATTTTGCCGTAAAGCTTTTTGAAATCTGACACAGCGGTTTCATTAACGAACAAGTGTAAAATCTTTATATTCTATGTAAAACATGTATCTTACATCAAATGTTTATGATGAGTATTTATGTTATTAGACGTGGCTCTCTGCAATTTCTCCGGAGAATTTTGGAAGGCATTTCTGAACATGGCACCCAATTGTAAAACTGAGGTTTGGACATAAATATGAACTTAAATCGAACAAGAAACACATACAGTGGGGAGAACAAAGTATTTGAACAACTGATGCGATTTTGCAGGTTTTCCTACTTACAGAAGCAATAGTAAGAAGGTCCTGATTATATCCATAAGGTACAACTTTCAACTGTGTAAGAGAAGGAATATCTAAAAACTAAAAAATCCAGAAAATCACATTGTAGATTTTTAAGTAAAGTATATTTGCATTTTAGATTAGCATGACCAGAAAGTATTATGATACATCAGAAAAGCAGAACATTAATAATTTGGTACCAAGAAACCCCTTAGTTTGTAATTACAGAAGATCATACGTTTCCTACGTAGTTCTTGAACGCAGGTTTGCACACAACATGCAGCAGGGATTTGGCCTACTCCTCCATACAGACCTTCTCCAGAATTCCTATCAGGATTCGGGGCTGTCGCTGGCGCAATAAAGACTTAATCCGAGCTCCCTCCACAAGATTATTCCTAATTGGGTTGCAGGTCCTGGAGACTGGCTAAGAACCATCTCCCAAGGACCTATGACATGCTTTCTTAACGGAGCCCACTCCTTAGTGCCACCATGCGGCTGTGATGCTTTCAGGGTCGTTGTCAGCTGGAAGGACCCAGCCACGAACCCATCCTTCAATGCCTTACACTGAGGGAAAGGAGAGTTTGTGGTCAAGATCATCCCGAGATACAATGGCCCCGATCCATCCTCCCCTCATATCGGTGCAATTTGTCCTGTCCCCTTTTGCAGAAAAACAATCCACACCCAAAGAATGATGTTTCCCACCTCCATGCTTCAGCGTGAGGATGGTGTTCTAATGGGGTTGTACTTCAATCCTTCTATTCCTCCAACACGGCGAGTTAGAGTTTAGAGCAAAAAGCTCTATTTTTGTCTCATCAAGACCACATGACCTTCTCCCATTCCTCCTCTGGATCATCCAGATGGTTCATTAGGGCAAACTTCAGACGGGCCTTGGACATGCGCTGGCTTGAGCAGGGGGACCTTGCGTGCGCTGCAGGATTTGTAATCCATGGCGGCGTAGTGTGTTACTAATGTTTTCGTTGCAGACTGTGGTCCCAAGCTCTCTTCAGGTCATAGACCAGGTCCTGCCGTGTAGTTTCTGGGCTGAATCCCTCACATTCCTCATGATCATTGATGCCCCACGAGGTGAGATCTTGCATGGGAGCCCCAGACGAGGGTGATTGACCGTCATCTTGAACTTCTTCCATTTTCAATAATGTGCACAGTTGTTGCCTTCCACCAAGCTGCTTGCTATTGTCCTGTAGCCCATCCCAGCCTTGTACAGGTCTACAATTATCCCTGATGTCCTTACCAGCCTCTGGTCTTGGCCATTGTGGAGAGGTTGGAGTCTGTTTGATTGAGTGTGTGGACAGGTGTCTTTTATACAGGTAACGAGTTCAAACAGGTGCAGTTAATACAGTAATGAGTGGAGAACAGGAGGGCTCTTAAAGAAAAACTAACAGGTCTGTGAGAGCCGGAATTCTAACTGTTGGTAGGTGATCAAATACTTATGTCATGCAATAAAATGCAAATTAATTACTTAAAAATCATACAATGTGATTTTCTGGATTTTTGTTTTAGATTCCGTCTCTCACAGTTGAAGTGTACTATGATAAAAAATGACAGACCTCTACATGCTTTGTAAGTAGGAAACCTGCAAAATCGGCAGTGTTCAAATACTTGTTCTCCCCACTGTATATGTATTGTGTACATGAATCCTATGAGTGTCATCTGAGGAAGATCATCAAAGGTTAGTGATTCATTTTATCTCTATTTGTGCTTTTTGTGACTCCTCTTTGGCTGGAAAAATGGCTGAATTTTTCTGTGAGTTGGTGGTGACCTAACATAATCGTTTGTGGTGCTTTCGCTGAAAAGCCTATTTGAAATCGGACACTTTGGTGGGATTAACAACAAGATTACCTTTAAAATGGTATAAGATACATGTATGTTTGAGCAATTTTAATTATGAGATTTCTGTTGTTTGAATTTGGCGCCCTGCACTTTCACTGGCTGTTGTCATATCATCCCGTTAATGGGATTGCAGCCATAAGAAGTTTTAAGGGGCTTTTTTGGCATGGTAAACATATTTTTCTCTCTCTCTCTCTGTGCCCCTCTCTCTCACGTTATAGCTGGGTTCAATCTTTCTCTCTGCTCTCTCTCCTCTCTCTGGTCTCTGTGCTATCGCTCTCTCTCTTTCTGCTCTCTCCCTCTCTCCTCTCTCTGGTCTCTGTGCTATCGCTCTCTCTCTTTCTGCTCTCTCCTCTCTTTTTGCTCCCAATGTTTATTCGGACACTTTAAAATAACTTTCATAAATAAGCCATTATAAACACTTATAAGTGTGTATAAATATTTTATGAATTATTATAAATGTTATATTATAATTCCTTATGCATTGTAAGGGGTATAACACTTATGCATTCTTATAGCTAAGTTGTTATCCATGGTGATGAAACAGACACATTTCGGTCAGTGTGTGTGTCACATGTTGATGAGGCCGTGCTGCTGAAATACACAAACAGCCGTGAGAAATGTCTGAAATAGGCTATAAAGACAGACAATGTTGAAATCTACCAAAGTGGGCAGAAATATAACAAAACTTGCAGTGAGAGTAAACTAGTCTAGTCTATGAAATTACAGCGGTTCATAACCGCTTCACGAACACTGGGCAATTAATGTGATGAGTTTCTATTCTCATAGAGTCCTCCTGTCGAAGATGAGAATAGGACAGAGTTGTCGAATTTAACTCTTAGGGATGCTCTTCACGTCGCCATCTCTCCAAAGGCTGAATCTCAAGAGTCGATATTGTAATGATTCAACTTGTCACAGTTTTACAACAGCCATATACTACATGAGCATTTGGGCATAGGCTACGAGGAGCGCTGACTTGAATGACCACTTTCTCTGCTCTGTCTGCTCAGCCGCGGTTAACTCTATTCAGCGGTGATATTTTCCTGGGTTTCTTTCTTCTGTCTCAATCTCAACGCTTTCGGTTGGAGCATCACCAATGCCGATCATTTTTTAGCCTGCTGATTTCCATTTGCGCTGCGAGCGCGAGGAAATACGCTACACAGKTAGGTTATAACGAACAAGCCGCCCAGTACAGGAATTATAGGGCGACTACCCGAGTGTCAGGAATASGGGCTACATTCGCTGATGGACTAACCGAACCAACTGCAGCCACAAGCCTACCAGCGGAGCCAAAACGGGGAGGGGAGAAAGAACAGTTTCAAATCCCTGACGGTTATTTCTCAAAGGACCCTCGGGACAGGAAATCTGACCACTTCTAATTGTGGAAAACTGCTTTGTGACCGTTACACATGCTTTTGTTATGCGCGGTATGGGTGTAAGGACCGTATTTTAAAGATACCCAGCAGATACCAGGCAGTCACAATTACAACCTATCAAACTCCGTCCAACCGGGCGCTGGTGGTATACGGCTGCATGCCTTATCAGAACATATATTTTTGTCGTTTCTTTGGACWTATTTTGAGATTATTTTAAGCAGCTTTGGATACTTTGTTTTTGCGTTGCATGTGAATTGAAAGGAGCCTGGAATTGGCCTCTATATGACTTTTCTATCCTATATGAATGAGTTGGATAGCGGAACGAGAGGAGAGCGACACAAATAAACAACGTGGACTCAACACTATTCATATTGAGATAATTTCGTTGTGATTTTGGTAGACATTATTAACTCATATTTTAGGCTATGCCTTAAATCCATTTTATAGTTCGTATTAAATAGTTATTAATGTAACGTTTTGTTTTGGACTGCTCACTTTTCCATACGGGGGTCATATGGTGTAACTGGAGGGGTCAACTGCTAGGGTTTCAGTCAAGCAGTGACAGAAATAAACGAATCATTATCACCCTAGTCTACCCGCGACCATTCGGTGACTCACGTGCCAGCCTCAGTGATGGTCGGAATAGAGATCTAACAAGACAGCAACCCTGCTGATGCGACCAGGTACATTTCAAATATCTGTGAAGGTAAGGTCTTACTTAGCCTATACCCATGGCTAGCTGTATGTATTTGCCTTGAATTTGTGATGCTTTTCGTTGTTGTTTCATCGTGGCGTGGAAGAATAAGTCTCCAGACAATGTGTTTGCTGTGTGCATGTTAGCTGTTATTCGTTGTATACTTTTTTTGACATAAACATGACTTAATTCTTGAATCTAGCTATGTAGCCTAAATGCAGTGTAGTTCTGTTTTTAGACAACGGTCTACCCCGGGCTCTCCAACCCTGTTCCTACCGTCCTGTAAGGTTTCGCTCTAACCCTAATCTAGCGCACCTGATGCTAATAATT
Organism: Salvelinus sp. IW2-2015; assembly: GCF_002910315.2. Taxonomy (NCBI): domain Eukaryota; kingdom Metazoa; phylum Chordata; class Actinopteri; order Salmoniformes; family Salmonidae; genus Salvelinus; species Salvelinus sp. IW2-2015. The sequence goes on from NC_036860.1 coordinate 64,231,771, forward strand.
AGGTGGTTGATAACATGAATTAGGTTAGTTACAACTGGGGTTGGCGTGAAAACCTACAGGAGGGTAGCTCTCCAGGAACAGGGTTGGAGAGCCCTGGTACACTAATAATTCAAGTTCAGGTTGTGCTTTGGATTGACATTTAGAGTAATTGACTAATGATCATCTTGAGAGAGAATCTTTGTTTTTACACATTTCATAAATTAATCCGGAGGCCTATGCAATCATCACTTTGTATCACTTTGTATCACTTGGAGTCACTGTAGTAACTTGAGTAATTGAGTTGCCTTGTTTCCAGTAGCAGGCTGCTGTCCATGGTGCTGAAACACACAAACACGTTTCTAGCGTCCAGCCCCCCGCCTCTCGTGTGTGTGTGTGTGTGTGTGTGCGTGTGTGGTGCGTGTGTGTGTGGTGTGTGGTGTGTGTGTGTGTGTGTGTGTGTGGTGTGTGTTGTGTGTGGTGTGTGTGTGTGTGGTGTGTGTGTGGTGTTGTGTGTGTGCGTGTGTGCGTGGTGTGTGTGTGTCAGACACATACAAGTTAAGCAGGGAGGTTCATAGTTGAAGTGGTTTGCAGATGTCACAAACTGCTTAGGGCAGGCTACTGACCAAGCACTCAGCAGTCTAATCAATCCAAACCAAACTCACTTCCTCCCTCCTCCTCCCTCCTCCCTCCTCCTCCTCCTCCTCCTGCATGCTCATCTCTCCCAGGCTCACGCTGCTCTGCTCTCCATATAAACATCCATGTCTGATTCCGGTGTTATGAATCAAGCCCTTATGTGAAAGTGGACGGCCTGCAGAGAGCGTTAGTATGGTCATTGGTAACACACTACAGCTACAAGCCCCCATGAACACAGGGCTACAACATCCACCCCAATGCTAACACAGGGCAACAACAGCCACCACTAGTGCTAACACAGGCTACAACAGCCACCACCTGCTAACACATGGGCTACAAACAGCCACCACCATGCTAGAGTAGCACATGGTGATGTCTGAAACGTACTTCTCAGCCTGAAGTGTCCCCACTTGCACCAGTAAATAGCTAGCTATTCACGTGGCGCCGACTGGTAGGGCGCTGCAGGAGGGCGGTCACATGTGCTAGCGAGGCAGAGGTCCTGAGTTCGCACAAGGTATGGGCCGAATCAGGGGGAAGTAGTACTCGCTAAACAAGCAGTGTTAGGTCCTTTTCACTAACACGGGGCTACAACAGGCAGGGAGTGACGTGCACAGGATACAACAGGTGTAAAACAGTACACTGAAATTCTTACTTAAAAGCTATGGACAATATAGAAATTGAATTACTAGAACAAGACATTCCCCTTCAAGTCGTCTTTCAGTAACGTGTGGCCCGGCTTCTATTAGTATGTTATTTCTATGAGGAGGCAGGCCTGCACCAGTATGGTCTCTATGTTACAGCAGGCAGGGGACGTCGGACCAAGGTTATGGAGGCAGTGTCTGAATTAGCATGACCAGAACTTTGTGTGTGTGTGTTTAACATTCTGTCATGAAAGACTAGCTTCAGCATGGTCACCATGCTTGAGCAGCATGGGGTCAAAGGCCAATGAGGCAGGGTCTGCAGCAGTCACCAGCAGTAATGTCAGCCCTGATGCTGAGGCAAGCCTGTACCAGGGGGAGGGAGGGAGGCCGGAGGGAGCTATGGACGATATAGAAATTGAATTACTAGAACTGACATTCCTCCTGTCTGAGTGGAGAGGAGGAGTAGCGGAGTCTGTAAAGCCCCAATGGCTGCTTGCTCCATGACCCTTCCAACACCCTCGGCCCCCTAGGAACACAGCAATGAGGGAATGTCTGTTTCCTCCCTCCCGCCTCCCTCCCTCCTGAGAAATCACTCTAAAGCTACACCCCAGCCCTCAATTCACAGTTTCCTTGCCACCCCAACACCCTCCACCCAATTCACAGTTTCTTTGACACTCCAACACCCTCCACCCAATTCCCATAGTTGGGGAAAGAGACAAAAGACACACACACACACACACATATTTAGGGAATATGATGCTATTTCGTACAGAATCAGTCCCTGCATTAGAATCCTCGGCCTATAAAGAAAGGGCCTTAATGAAATGGATTCCAAGGCACTAGGTTGTAATGTTCCCCCGTCTGTTTTATGGCTCAGTATGTCACATGGTCTTTGATATGTTCATCATAAAGCTGTAGCCTATATAAAGGATATATTGTATCTCAACCCTTTACAGATATATGATCTTCATTTGAGCCAGTTTGCTACAACAGGAAATGTGAATTATTATGTGGATTATAATTAGTGAACAGTTTTTGTAGGGGTTGATAAACTTTTTGTTACGGCAAATCAAGTATGACATTTTAAAGTGGAAATAACAACCTTTAGAAGCCTTTTTAAACCTTGAATACACTACAAGTTTGCATTTCTTGCTGTGCATGAAAATTATCAGCAATAAAAGATTGATCAAATTAAGATCCTACATCTGTACTTGGAAATGGTACCAAGGGATGCTGGAGAGGCACTGGGATGCAATGTTATGTTCCACATTCTACCGTCCTGCATAGGATGCCACATGGATGGTCTTTGTCATGTTCATCATATAGCTGTCAATACAGGATACATCTCAAGTCGTTCCTTGGATGGTTCTTGAATATTTTGATATAAAATGGTAATTTAGCAGACACTTTTATCCAAAGCAACTTAGAGAACTGTCAACATTGACAGTGACACGTATTCAGTATATGTGAGAATCAAACCACAACCCTGGTGTTGCCAGCAGCAACACACTAGACATAGTATAGGAAATCTCAACTCTTCTCTTGGAGGATTTAAATGTATCTTTGTTATTATGATATATAGGCTTAATGGAAGCCATTTGATTGTGAATGTTGTTGAGTGTATGGAGAGGGACACAGCAGGCTACATCCGTCTCTCTGTGTCAGAACGCAGTGGTTAGTCCGTGTCAGTCACTTCTCCTACGCTCACCACGGCAACACAGAGGCTAACAGCTCAATCACAAAGAGGCAAACAGCTCAACCACGGCAACACAGAGGCTAACAGCTCACCACGGCAACAAAGAGGAAAACAGCTCGACCACGGCAACACAGAGGCAAACAGCTCACCACCACAACAAATAGGCAAACAGCTCAACCACTGCAACACAGAGGCAAACAGCTCACCATGGCAAAACAGAGGCAAACAACGAGAGAGATAGCTAGCACGCCTGAAATAAATGACAAGAAAAAAGACTTGAATGGCAGTCTGCCAAGCCGATGGATGGAGATATAAAAAGATGAAGGGAATAAGAAAATCAATTATTTTAGCGGCGCTAACTGTACATGTCTGCCCTACAGGAGCCCCTCTGTGGAGAGTACAGAAAACAACAAACACACCAAACACACACACACCAAACACACCACCGACAACACACCAAACACACACCAAGCACACACAAACACCAAACCACCAGCACACACCAAACACACCACCAAACACACACCAAACACACACACACCAAGCACACACCAAGCACACACCAAACTACACACCAAGCCACACACACAAACACACACCAAGCACACACCAACACACACAAACACACTCCAAGCACACACCAAAGCTCACACCAAGCCACCCAACCACACCAGCACACACACACCAAACACACACCAAGCACAACCAACACACACCAAACACACCCACACAACAAAGCACACACGCAACACACCAACACACTTACCAACACATCCAAACACACACACACAACACACACCACCAAACACACACCAAAGCACACCACCAAACACACCAAGCACACGCACACACACACACAAACACACAAAGCACAAACCAAACACACACCAAAACACCCAAGCACACAAACCAAACACATACCAAACACACACAAACACACACAAGCACACACACACAACACATACCAAACACACACCAAACACACACACAAAACACATACGCAAGCCACACCAAGCACCACACACACCAAATACATACAAAACACACCAAACACACACCAAGCACAGCACACACAAAACACATACAAACACACACAAACACACACACACAAAAAACACACACCAAGCACACACCAAACACACTCCAACACACACACCCCAAACACACACACAGCCACACACCACCAAACACATACGAAACACCACCAAACACATACCAAACACACACCAAACACACAAAACACACACCAAGTACACACCAAACACACACACAAAACAATTACCAAGCACACACACACACTAAACCACATACCAGCACACACCACACCAACACATACCAAACACACACCAAACACACACACCAAGCACACACATTACCAAACACACACAAAAACACACCAAAACACACACACCAAGCACACACCACCCACAACAAATCACCACACCCAAACACACACACACCAAAAGCAACAAACCCAACAAACACAAACACATCACAAAAACACACACCAAACACACACCAAGCACACACACACAAAACACACACCAAACACGCACAACACACACACACGCAAACAACACACACACACACAGCCTGTGCTGACCAAAAGTGTTGTAAACAGAAATGAGAGAAGACATGTTTTCCAGAAAGGAGAAAGAGAAGAAGTGCTTGGGTTGTGGTCTAACTGTTAATACATGACTCTGTTGAATTCACTCAGCTTACTGTACCCACTACCCCGGGCCCAGTTACACTATCCTTCTCATGGACAACTGACCATTAGGCCAAATGTGCGTCCCAAATGCACCTTTTCACAATATCGTGATACACTTTGGACGGCCCCATAGGGGTCTGGTCTAAGTAGTTCACTATATAGGGAATAGGCCTGAGAAGCCACCACTGGTGTATATTAAGTTAATAATGCCCACCAGAAGACAGTGGAGTGGCACGTAGCACGCCACAATTGTTCAAAAGGTTCATGGATGCCAGATCATTCAGTGCTGGACGTACGTAATCCTGCATGGTGTTGGTCTCTATACAATACTCAGTATACGACAACAGTTTGTGTCTGTCTGTCTGCTAAAGTTTGATTTGATTTTGATGGTGATCGATAGTGGTTTCTTTTGGAATGATCTCTTCTATGAATCTTGTGACGTGTTCCATGCAATTGCTGGGTTAGTATACTTAATAATGAGAGATGGTGGGTAGTTTGGCAAGAGTGAGCTCTTCTTGTGGAATGTTCTATATCTGCTTTGCCAGGGATCTGTACGCTGACATTAAACTGTCCTCTGTGGCGAATGCTTTCTGGGCAATTGTCCTGGGTTGTGTCTCTCTCTCCTCTCTCTCTCTCTCTCTCTCTCTTCTCTCTCTCTCCTTCTCTCTCTTCATCTCTTTACTCTCTCTCTCTCTCTCGCTCTCTCTCTCTCTCTCTCTCTCTCTCCTTCGTCTGCTTTTTCTTCCTCAGTTCTCCTTCTCTCTCTCTCTTCTCTCGTCTCTCTCTCTCTCTCTTCTCTCTCTCTCTCTTTCTCTCTCTCTCTCTCTGTATTATGTGGTGCCAGTTCTCTTGCTGACAGTGACGTCAGATCTGTACTGTGTGCTACTTACCGTTCAATGTTACCTTCCTGTTCAAAGGAAGGCCTTCGGTCACTGTTAGGGTCATTTAAAGGTAAGGACTGACTAACAAGATTATAATGATGTGATATTGAACCTGGATCATTTCTCAGAAACCTATCTACTCATACTGTATCATCTTAGTGGGTCTATTGGCTTATATAGGTCAAGTTTGGCAAAGTGTGTGTGTGTGTGTGTGTGTGAGCGTGCTTGCTTGCGTGTGTGTGTGTATACACAGTTGAAGTCGGAAGTTTACATACACCTCAGCCAAATACATTTAAACTCAGTTTTTCACAATTCCTGACATTTAATCCTAGTAAAAATTCCTTGTCTTAAATTAGCCTATCAGACGCTTCTAAAGCCATGGCATCATTTTCTGGAATTTTCCAAGCTGTAAACTTCTAACCCACTGGAATTGTGATACAGTGAATTATAAGTGAAATAATCTGTCTGTAAACWGTCTGTAAAACTATAGTTTGTTAATTAACAAGAAATTTGTGGAGTGGTTGAAAAATGAATTGTATTCCCTCTTCTGGGAAGGCTTTCCACTAAATGTTGGAACATTCCTGTGGGGATTTGCTTCCATTCAGCCACAAGAACATTCGTGCGGTTGGGCACTGATGTTGGGCGATTAGGCCTGGATCACAGTCAGCGTTCCAATTCATCCCAAAGGTGTTCGATGGGGTTAAGGTCAGGGCTCTGTGCAGGCTAGTCAAGTTCTTCTACACTGATCTTCACAAACCATTCTGTATGGACCTCGCCTTGTGCACAGGGACATTGTCATGCTGAAACAGGAAAGGTCCTTCCCCAAATTGTTGCAACAAAGTTGGAAGCACAGAATTGTCTAGAATGTCATTGTATGCTGTAGCGTTAAGATTTCCCTTCACTGGAACTAAGGGCCCTAGCCCGAACCATGAAAAACAGTCCCAGACCATTATTCCTCCTCCACCAAACTTTACAGTTGTCAATTTACATTCGGGCAGGAAGTGTTCTCCTGGCATCTGCTAAACCCAGATTCGTCCATCGGACTGCCAGATGGTGAAGCATGATTCATCACTCCAGATAATGCGTTTCAACTGCTCCAGAGTCCAATGACGGCGAGCTTTACACCACTGCAGCCGACACTTGGCATTGCGCATGGTGATCGTAGGCTTGAGTGCGGCTGCTCGGCCATGGGACCCCTTCATGAATCTCCCGACGAACAGTTATTGTGCTGACGTTGCTTCTAGATGCAGTTTGCAATCGAGGACAAAAAAATTTACGTGCCTAGCGCTTCAGCACTCAGCAGTCCTGTTCTGTGAGCTTGTGTGGCCTACCACTTCGTGGCTGAGCCTTTGTTGCTCCTAGGCGTTTCCACTTCACAATAACAGAACTTACTATTGAGTACGGCAGCTCTAGCAGGGCAGAAATTTGACAAACTGACTTGTTGGAAAGGTGGCATCCTATGACGGTGTCACGTTGAAAGTCACTGAGCTCTTCAATATGTACCATTCTACTGCCAATGTTTGTCTATGGAGATTGCATGGCTGTGTGCTCGATTTTATACATCTGTCAGCAATGGGTGTGGCTGAAATAGCCGAATCCACTAATTTGAAGGGGTGACCGCATACTTTTGCATATATAGTGTATTCTCAGCAGCCTGTCTTGGTCCAGTGAATTATTATATTCAATTCAAATCAAATCAAATGTTATTAGTCACATGCGCTGAATACAATAGGTGTAGACCTTACTGTGAAATGCTTACTTACGAGCCCCTAACCAACAATGCAGTTTAAAAAAAATCTGAGTAAGAATGAGAAATAAAAGTAACAAGTAATTAAAGAGCAGCAGTAAAATAACAATAGCGAGACTATACACAGGGGGGTACCGATACAGAGTCAATCTGCGGTGGCACCGGTTAGTTGAGGTAACATGTACATGTAGGTAGAGTTATTAAAGTGACTATGCATAGATGGGGGGGGGGGGATTGCAATAGTTGGGTAGGCATTTGATTAGATGTTCAGGAGTCTTATGGCTTGGGGTAGAAGCTGTTTAGAAGCCTCTTGGACCTATACTTGGCGCTCCGGTACCGCTTGCCGTGCGGTAGCAGAGAGAACAGTCTATGACTAGGGTGGCTGGAGTCTTTGACAATATTTAGGGCCTTCCTCTAACACGCCTGGTGTAGAGATCCTGGATGGCAGGAAGCTTGGCCCCGATGATGTACTGGGCCGTACGCATTACCCTCTGTAGTGCCTTATGCGGTCGGAGGCGAGCAGTTGCCATACCAGGCAGTGATGCAACCAGTCAGGATGCTCTCGATGGTGCAGCTGTAGAACATTTTGAGGATCTAAGGACCCATGCCAAATATTTCAGTCTCCTGAGGGGGATAGGTTTTGTCGTGCCTCTTCACGGTGTCTTGTGTGCTTGGACTTGTAGTTGTTGGTGATGTGACACAGAACTCTCAGCAGCCTGTCTGGTCCAGTGATATTATTCTCGAGCAGCCTGTCCGCTCAGTGAATTGTTTTTCTCAGCCGCTGTCCTGATCCAAGTGAATTATTATATTCTCAGCAGCCTGTCCTGGTCCAGTGAAATTATTATATTCTCAGCAGCCTGTCCTGATCAGTGAATTATTATATTCTCAGCAGCCTGTCCTGATCAGTGAATTATTATCCTCAGCAGCCTGTCCTGATCCAGTGATTATTATATTCTCAGCAGCCTGTCCTGTTCAGTGAATTTTATATTCTCAGCAGCCTGTTGTAAGTGAATTATTATATTCTCAGCAGCCTGTCCTGGTCTGTGAATTATTATATTCTGCAGCCTGTCTGATCCAGTGAATTATTATTTCTCAGCAGCCTGTTCTGTCAGTGAATTATTATATTCTCAGCAGCCTGTCCTGATCCAGGTGAATTATTTATATTCTCAGCAGCCTTTGTTGGTAAGTGAATTTTATATTCTCAGCAGCCTGTCCTGGTTCAGTGAATTATTATATTCTCAGCAGCCTGTCCTGGTTCAGTGAATTATTATATCTCAGCAGCCTGTCCTGTGTCAGTGAATTATTATATTCTCAGCGCCTGTCCTGGTTCAGTGAATTATTATATTCTCAGCAGCCTGTCCTGGTTCAGTGAATTGTTATATTATCAGCAGCCTGTCCTGGTTCAGTGAATTGTTATATTCTCAGCAGCTGTCCTGGTCAGTGAATTGTTATTTATCAGCAGCCTGTCCTGGTTCAGTGAATTGTTATATTCTCAGCAGCCTGTCCTGGTTCAGTGAATTATTATATTCTCAGCAGCCTGTCCTGGCCAGTGAATTATTATATTCTCAGCAGCCTGTCCTGGTCAGTGAATTATTATATTCTCACAGCCTGTCCTGGTTACAGTGATTGTTATATTTCTCAGCAGCTTGTCCTGGTCAGTGAATTTTAATATTCTCAGCAGCCTGTCCTGGTTCAGTGAATTGTTATATTCTCAGCAGCCTGTCCTGTTCAGTGAATTGTTATATTCTCAGCAGCTGTCCTGTTCAGTGAATTGTTTATCTTCTAGCAGCCTGTCTGGTTCAGTGATTATATTCTCAGCAGCCTGTCCTGGTTCAGTGAATTTTATATTCTCAGCAGCCTGTCCTGGTTCAGTGAATTTTATATTCAGCAGCCTGTCCTGGTTCAGTGATTATATTTTAGACCTGTCCTCAGAGTCAGCCTATCTTATTTATTATATTCTCAGCAGCCTGTCCTGGTTCAGTGAATTATTATATTCTCAGCAGCCTGTCCTGTTCAGTGAATTATTATATTATCAGCAGCCTGTCCTGATCCAGTGAATTATTATATTCTCGAGCAGCCTGTCCTGGTCCAGCATTGGCAAGGCTGTTTGTAAGATGTGTTACAGAGTACAGACAGAGAATCCGCTGCATTACTGTTGATGGAGGGAGACCAGACACACCACACATATAATGTAATACGGACTGGAAGTTGTTTACATAGCTATGATTGTCAGGCCCTGTTGCCTGCTCTGAGATGCTTGTGTGTGTTTGTCTAGAAGTCTCTCTCCATAACCCCTCCAGCTGAGTATTATTTCACTATAAGGCTGGTGGGTAGGATTAGAAAGGTGCCTTGTGACCACTTATATTGTTGATGATTATTCATATTATACTGTTGATGATTATTCATACTTATACTGTTGATGATTATTCATGTTATACTGTTGATGATATTCATATTATACTGTTGATATTTAGTTCATATTATACTTTGATGATTATCTATGTTATACTGTTGTGATTATTCATATTATACTGTTGATGATTATTCATTGTTATACTTGTTGATGATTTATTCATATTATACTGTTGATGATTATCATTATTATACTGTGATGATTATCATGTTTACTGTTTATGATTATTCATATTATACTGTTGATGATTATTCATATTATATTTGTTGATGATTATTCATATTACAATGTTGATGATGATTCTAGACTTCATTCTAAAACAAGAGCTGTTAGTTATATATAATTAACAGCGTTGTTAGTTATATATAATTAACAGCGTTTAGTGAAACTGCAACATGTGCCCAATGTCTCTTGCATCATATTCAAAGAATGGCCTCTGTATTTGACACCTTCTGGTTTAGGATGACCATGTCTCTCGCTCCAAGTTTAATTAGTGTTAGGTACAGTAAATAGATACCTTTGGACTCTGCTCACAATTTTCTCTCGATTAATTATTCCATTAATCGTCTCTGTCCTGGGAGGACGATGCTTGTAGGAACGTAATGTGCTCTAGGTCAGGACAAAGCTTTGGCTAGCTGTTGTGTTTTCTGTTTTATCTGTTTGTTTTCTCAGCTGAGTTATACACCATATAGTCTAGTGATGCCAGGCATCACACCATAGATTGGTTGGCAGTAGCTACTTTGTGACTGGCAGGGCTAGGTGGTGACTGGCAGTGCTAGGTGGTGACTGGCAGTAGCTAGTGGTGACTGGCGTCCTAGGTGGTAACTAGCAGTACGCTAGGTGTGACTGGCAGTAACTAGGTGGTGACTGGCAGTAGCTGCGTTGTGACTGGCAGTAGCTAGGTGGTGACTGGCAGTAGCAACGTTGTGACTGGCAGTAGCTAGTTTCAGTCTGTGTCTCAGTCTGCTCAGTCTGTGTTTCAGTCTGTCTCAGTCTGTCTCAGTCTGTGTTTCAGTCTGTCTGAGTTTCTGTTCAGTCTGTTTCAGTCTGCTCAGTCTGTGTCTCAGTCTGTGTCTCAGTCTGTGTCTCAGTCTGTGTTCAGTCTGTCTCAGTCTGTGTCTCAGTCTGTTCTCAGTCTGTGTCTCAGTCGTGTCTCAGTCTGTGTCTCAGTCTGTCCTCCAGTCTGTGGTCTCAGTCTGTGTCTCAGTCTGTGTCTCAGTCTGTGTCTCAGTCTGTTCAGTCTGTCTCAGTCTGTGTCTCAGTCTTGTGTCTCAGTCTGTGTCTCAGTCTGTCTCAGTCTGTGTCTCAGTCTGTCTCAGTCTGTGTCTCCGTCTGTTCTCAGTCTATGTTTCATCTGTCTCACTCTGTGTCTACTGTTCTCAGTCTTGTCTCAATCTGCCTCAGTCCTGTGTTTCAGTCTGCCTCAGTCTGTGTTTCAGTCTGTCTCAGTCTGTCTCAGTTTGTGTTTCAGTCTGTCTGAGTCTGTGTGAGTCTGTTTCAGTCTGCTCAGCTTGTGTCTCAGTCTGTATCTCAGTCTGTGTCATACTGTCTCAGTCTGTCTCAGTCTGTGGTTTCAGTCTGTGTCTCAGTCTGTCTCAGTCTGTGGTCTCAGTCTGTGTTTTTCTGTCTCAGTCTGTATCTCAGTCTGTGTTTCAGTCTGTCTCAGTCTCACTCAGTCTGTTTCAGTCTGCTCAGTCTGTGTCTCAGTCTGTGTCTCCTAGTCTGTGTCCGTCTGTGTTTCAGTCTGTCTCAGTCTGTCTCAGTCTGTCTCAGTCTGTATCTCAGTCTGTTTTATTCTTCGTTCTTTGTCTCAGTCTGTTATCTCAGTCTGTACTCAGTCTGTATTCTTCAGTCTGT
>NC_036860.1:64244687-64253067 GCF_002910315.2 Salvelinus sp. IW2-2015
ATACGCATTAACCCTTCTGTAGTGGGCCCCCCATCCTTGCTGAGGTTCGGAGGTGTTTGTCTTACTCTTTCCCGCAATGCGGTTAAGTTGTTTCGACTCATTACCAGCAGTGATTGCAACCAGTCAGGATGCCTCTTACGATGGACTGCAGCCTCGTGATTTTATTTTAGAAAACATTCTTGAGGAAATCTAAGACCCATGGAACTAGCCAAATATTTCTTCAGTTACTCTCGACAGAAACGAGCGAAGGAAATTAGAGGTCTTTATGTCTCACATGTTGCCTCTCTTGCTTTACTGCCTTTTATAGTATACTATGTGAGTAAATGTATGCGACTTAAAAATTATTGGGACCTTTGATTAGTTTTGGTCTGATGATGGACTACCCAATTCGATAATGTTACCATTCTACTTCTACTAGCCAGTCTCACAGTTTGTCATGTCTTGTGATCCATTAAGTAATGATGAAGATTATTATTAATTCCTCAGCAGTTTCCTGTGGTGATTTCTTTTTTCTTGTCTTTCTCCAGTTTGAATATTTTTTAAGAGATATATTTACTCAGCAGCCTGACTACCTGTAATCCAAATTGTGAATTATTTAGTATCTGCCTCAAGCCAAACAGCGTGGACACACCCCTAACCTGGTCCAATGTTGAATTATTATATTCCCTCACGCGAGCCAAAGATTAGTTCCTGATCCAAAGATGATAGTTTTATAATTTTCTATGCTTACTAATTATTAAACTTTACCGGAAATAACAATTCATATAGAAATTAAAAAATAAAACTCTTACTCAGCATCCAGCCATGCATTCCTGATCCTATGGGCTCGTGATAACATCATTATCATTCATCAGGCAGCCATGTCTCCTGCGATCCATCACTAATCTAAAGTGGAATTCATTAGTATTCTCAAGCTCCTAGTTAGGGATTGTTAGTGCTTCTCAGCGACTGCCTGTCACTGATTGTTCAATGATATTCTAACAGAACTTCGGCCTGTCCTGTTCAGGAATTATCTTTTCAGTGAATTATTATATTCTCAGCAGCCTGTCCTGGTTCAGTGAATTGTTATATTATCAGCAGCCTGTCCTGATCCAGTGAATTATTATATTCTCGCAAGCAGCCGTGCCTGGTCCAGCATTGCCAGGCTGTTTGTAAGATGTGTTTACAGAGATACAGACAGAGAACTCAGCTGACATTACTGTTGATGGAGAGGAGACACAGACACACACACACATCATAATGTAATACGGGACTGGAAGCTTGTTTACATAGCTATGATTGTCAGGCCCTGTTGCCTGCCTCTGAGATGCTTGTGTTGTGTTTGTCTAGAAGTCTCTCTCCATAACCCCTCCAGCTAGAGTCATTATTTCCACTATAAGGCTGGTGGGAGGATTAGAAAGGTGCCTTGGACCACTTATATTGTTGATGATTATTCAATATAATATACGTTGCATGTAGTTATTTTCTATATTTATTAACTTGTATTTGAAACCTCTTATGGTATTTGTATTTTATCTAAATGATAATAAGACAATAGATATATGATGGTATTAAAAAAAGATATTCACTATCAAATAATACGTGTGTATACTATATTATTCAATAACGAGATGATTAATAATAACATATATATACTAGATTATAGATGATAATTACTAACATGTGCTTATACTGTTGATTGATTATTCATATTATACTGTTGATGATTATTCATATTATACTGTTGATGATTATTCATGTTATACTGTTGATGATTATTCATATTATACTGTTGATGATTATTCATATTATATTGTTGATGATTATTCATATTACAATGTTGATGATGATTCTAGACTTCATTCTAAACAAGAGCTGTTAGTTATATATAATTAACAGCGTTGTTAGTTATATATAATTAACAGCGTTTAGTGAAACTGCACATGTGCCCAATGTCTCTTGCATCATATCAAAGAAATGGCCTCTGTATTTGACACCTTCTTGGTTTAGGATGACCATGTCTGCTCTGCTCCAAGTTTAATTAGTGTTAGGTACAGTAAATAGATACCCTTTGGACTCTGCTCACAATTTTCTCTCGATTAATTATTCCATTAATCGTCTTCTGTCCTGGGAGGACGATGCTATGTAGGAACGTAATGTGCTCTAGGTCAGGACAAAGCTTTGGCTAGCTGTTGTGTTTTCTGTTTTATCTGTTTGTTTCTTCAGCTGAGTTATACACCATATAGTCTAGTGATGCCAGGCATCACACCATAGATTGGTTGGCAGTAGCTACTTTGTGACTGGCAGGAGCTAGGTGGTGACTGGCAGTAGCTAGGTGGTGACTGGCAGTAGCTAGGTGGTGACTGGCAGTACCTAGGTGGTAACTAGCAGTAGCTAGGTGGTGACTGGCAGTAACTAGGTGGTGACTGGCAGTAGCTGCGTTGTGACTGGCAGTAGCTAGGTGGTGACTGGCAGTAGCAACGTTGTGACTGGCAGTAGCTAGTTTCAGTCTGTGTCTCAGTCTGCCTCAGTCTGTGTTTCAGTCTGTCTCAGTCTGTCTCAGTCTGTGTTTCAGTCTGTCTGAGTCTGTCTCAGTCTGTTTCAGTCTGCTCAGTCTGTGTCTCAGTCTGTGTCTCAGTCTGTCTCCGTCTGTGTTTCAGTCTGTCTCAGTCTGTGTCATACTGTCTCAGTCTGTGTCATACTGTCTCGGTCTGTCTCAGTCTGTGTCTCAGTCTGTCTCAGTCTGTGTCTCAGTCTGTGTCTCAGTCTGTGTCTCAGTCTGTTTCAGTCTGCTCAGTCTGTGTCTCAGTCTGTCTCCGTCTGTGTTTCAGTCTGTCTCAGTCTGTGTCATACTGTCTCAGTCTGTGTCATACTGTCTCAGTCTGTCTCAGTCTGTGTCTCACATCTGTGTCTGTCTGCCTCAGTCTGTGTTTCAGTCTGCCTCAGTCTGTGTCTTTTTCCAGTCTGGTCTCAGTCTGTCTCAGTCTGTTGTTTCAGTCTGTCTGAGTCTGTGTGAGTCTGTTGTTTCTGTGTCTCAGTCTGTGTCTTCAGTCTGTGTCTCAGTCTGTGTCTCAGTCTGTTTCTCAGTCTGTGTTCCAGTCTGTGGGTCTCAGTCTGTGTCTCAGTCTGTGTTTTTTTTATTTTTTTTATTTTTTTATTTAACCTTTATTTAACCAGGTAGGCAAATTGAGCAACGTTCTCATTTACAATTGCGACCTGGCCAAGAATAACAGCACGTTCGACACATACAACAACACATAGTTACACATGGAGTAAAACAAACATATAGTCAATAATACAGTGAAAAAAAAATAAGTCTATATACATATGTCTGTGTCCTCAGTCTGTATCTCAGTCTGTGTCTCAGTCTGTGATTCTCAGTCTGTGTTCTCAGTCTCGTGTCTCAGTCTGTGTCTCAGTCTGTGTCTCATCTGTGTCTCAGTCTGTGTCTCAGTCTGTCTCAGTCTGTCTCAGTTCTGTGTCTCAGTCTGTGTCTCAGTCTGTGTCTCAGTCTGTCTCAGTCTGTGTCTCAGTCTGTCTCAGTCTGTGTCTCAGTCTGTATCTCAGTCTATGTTTCAATCTGTCTCAAATCTGTGTCTATCTGTCTCAGTCTGTCTCAATCTGCCTCGTCTGTGTTTCAGTCTGCCTCAGTCTGTGTTTCAGTCTGTCTCAGTCTGTCTCAGTCTGTGTTTCAGTCTTGTCTGAGTCTGTTGTGAGTCGTTTCAGTCTGCTCAGTCTGTGTCTCAGTCTGTATCTCAGTCTGTGTCATACTGTCTCAGTCTGTCTCAGTCTGTGTCTCAGTCTGTGTCTCAGTCTGTCTCAGTCTGTGTCTCAGTCTGTGTCTCAGTCTGTATCTCAGTCTGTGTTTCAGTCTGTCTCAGTCTCACTCAGTCTGTTTCAGTCTGCTCAGTCTGGTCTCAGTCTGTGTCTCAGTCTGTCTCCGTCTGTGTTTCAGTCTGTCTCAGTCTGTCTCAGTCTGTCTCAGTCTGTATCTCAGTCTGTATCTCAGTCTGTCTCAGTCTGTTTCTCAGTCTGTATCTCAGTCTGTATCTCAGTCTGTATCTCAGTCTGTCTCAGTCTGTCTCAGTCTGTGTCTCAGTATGTGCCTCAGTCTGTGCCTCAGTCTGTGTCCTCAGTCTGTCTCAGTCTTGTATCTCTCAGTCCTGTGTCTAGTCTGTGTCTCAGTCTGTCTCAGTCTGTCTCAGTCTGTGTCTCAGTCTGTGCCTCAGTCTGTGTCTCAGTCTGTCTCAGTCTGTGTCTCAGTCTTGTATCTCAGTCTGTGTCTCAGTCTGTGTCTCAGTCTGTGCTCAGTCTGTGTCTCAGTCTGTGTCTCAGTCTGTGTCTCAGTCTGT
Organism: Salvelinus sp. IW2-2015; assembly: GCF_002910315.2. Lineage (NCBI taxonomy): Eukaryota > Metazoa > Chordata > Actinopteri > Salmoniformes > Salmonidae > Salvelinus > Salvelinus sp. IW2-2015. The sequence goes on from NC_036860.1 coordinate 64,249,019, forward strand.
GTCTCAGTCTGTGTTCAGTCTGTGTCTCAGTCTGTGTCTCAGTCTGTCTCAGTCTGTCTCAGTCTGTGTCTCAGTCTGTGTCTCAGTCTGTGTCTCAGTCTGTGTCTCAGGCTGTGTCTGTCTGACTCAGTCAGTGTCAGTCCTGTGTCTCAGTCTGTCTCAGTCTGTCTCAGTCTGTGTCTCAGTCTGTGTCTCCACGTCTGTGTCTCAGTCTGTTCAGTCTGCAGTCTGTCTCAGTCTGTGTCTCAGTCTGTATCTCAGTCTAGTGTTTCAATCTGTCTCACATCTGTGTCTATCTGTCTCAGTCTGTCTCAATCTGCCTCAGTCTGTTTCAGTCTGCCTCAGTCTGTGTTTCAGTCTGTCTCAGTCTGTCTCAGTCTGTGTTCTAGTCTTCTGAGTCTTGTGACTGTTCAGTCTGTCCAGTCTGTGTCTCAGTCTGTATCTCAGTCTGTGTCATCGTGTCTCAGTCTGTCTCAGTCTGTGTCTCAGTCTGTGTCTCGTCTGTCTCAGTCTGTTTCAGTCTGTTCCAGTCTGGTTCTATCGTGTTCAGTCTGTCTCAGTCTCACTCAGTCTGTTTCAGTCTGCTCAGTCTGTGTGTCTCAGTCTGTGTCTCAGTCTGTCTCCGTCTTTGTTTCAGTCTGTCTCAGTCTGTCTCAGTCTGTCTCAGTCTGTATCTCAGTCTGTATCTCAGTCTGTCTCAGTCTGTATCTCAGTCTGTATCTCAGTCTGTATCTCAGTCTGTATCTCAGTCTGTATCTCAGTCTGTCTCAGTCTGTGTCTCAGTATGTGCCTCAGTCTGTGCCTCAGTCTGTGTCTCAGTCTGTCTCAGTCTGTATCTCAGTCTGTGTCTCAGTCTGTGTCTCAGTCTGTCTCAGTCTGTCTCAGTCTGTGTCTCAGTCTGTGCCTCAGTCTGTGTCTCAGTCTGTCTCAGTCTGTGCTCAGTCTGTATCTCAGTCTGTGTCTCAGTCTGTGTCTCAGTCTGTGTTCAGTCTGTGTCTCAGTCTGTGTCTCAGTCGTGGTTGTCTCGTTGTCTCAGTCTGGTGGTCTCAGTCTGTGTCTAGTCTGTATCTCAGTCTGTGTCTCAGTCTGTGTCTCAGTCTGTCTCAGTCTGTCTCAGTCTGTGTCTCAGTCTGTGTCTCAGTCTGTGTCTCAGGCTGTGTCTGTCTGATCAGTCAGTGTCTGTCTGTGTCTCAGTCTGTCTCAGTAGGTCCTGTGTGTGTGTGTGTGTGTGTGTGTGTGTGTGTGTGTGTGTGTATGTGTGTGTGTGTGTGTGTGTGTGGTGTGTGCGTGCGTGCGTGCGTGCGTGCGTGCGTTCGTGCGTGCGTGCGTGCGTGCGTGCGTGCGTGCCGTGCGTGCGTGCGTGTCTGATGGAGTGAGCAGAGGGCAGGACAGGGGATGTTGGATGGGCACAGTATGATCCTGATGACTGAATGTGTTGGTTTCCGCAGCATATATACATCTAATATGACTGACAGATGTGGTATATGTTCCCAGATAGGGAGTCCATTGTCTAAACAAACGCTTCCTTGTCAAAACAATTCTTACATACAGATTTTATTGATAAGGGACATGTACTAAATCACATATGTAGTGAAAACGTTTTTGTAAGTTTTATGGCCAGGAGTTTTTCTCACCATGTGATCTTATCCAGAAAAAACTCTGTGCCGTAGTTCTGAGAAATGTGAGAGTAAATTGCGATAATTCATGGTGCGCCCAACCACGTACAAAATCTGGAACATGCTGAATCGTAAAGCCTGTGTAACAGTTGGTTAACACGCTCATGGGCAATTGAGCATATTGTAGCTGTGTCACAGTGTCACTGGCAGCATCTGTTTATCTGGACCTGTGTGTCTCTGTCTCTCTGAGAAACTCATCCTCCCTCCTTCTCTCCATCTCTCTCATTGTCACCCCCTCTCCGTGTACCTCGTTCGTCCGATCGCGGTGCGACTGATGGATCCTCTCTCTCTCTTTCTCCTCTCTCCTCTCTCTCTCTCTCTCTCTCTCTCTCTCTCTCTCTCTCTCTCTCTCTCCTCTCTCTCTTACTCTTCTTACTCTCTCTACTCTCTCTCTCTTACTCTCTCTTCCTATCCTCTTTCTTCCCATCTTCCTCTTTCTCCCCGTCACCTCTCTCTCTCTCTCTCTCCTCTCTTCTCTCTTCTCTCTTTCTCCCCCGTTTTCCTCTTCTCCCGTCCACCTCTCTCTCATATCAATTCAATTTCAATTGACTTTATTGACATGGCAAGTTATTATTACTTACATTGTCAAAGTATACATATCGAATTTAAATAAAAATATATGTATATTATACACAAAATATATATATATTATATATAAATAAATGGTGGGACTAACAGTAATAATAGTATTAGTGGACATGGGATTACCATTAATAAAAGCTACAACAACAATAATTAATCAGAACAACAATACATTAAAGCAACAGTAGTAGACCAGTGTCAACATGACTGAGAAGACACATGACCTGGTACGAAAGACAAAACAAAACTAAGCTAAATGGGAAATATTATCAACATTACTTTGCATTTTTCACTGGCTGTCCCTCAGGCTGTGGCAGGAGGACACATATTTGGCTGCCAAAACTGCACATTTTGGCTTTTCACCCAACAAATATTTGAATTTTCTTCATCTTTTATAGTTTCAAATTCTTTGTATTGAATTTAATAATTTGGGAAAGAAATATGCTCTTAGTCTGAGTATTTGTCACAGTGTAGTAGGAAATGCACTTCTGTCTCTACCTCTCCCCTGGAGCAGAGTGAGCACAAGCCTGTCCTCCCTGGGCAGCCAGGTTTGTCTGTGACGACCGGTCTCTATAGCCAGACTGTGCTCACTGAGTCTGTACCTAGTCAATGTTTTCCTCAGTTTTCTATCAGTCACAGTGGTCAGATAGTCTGCCACCATGTACTGTCTGTTTAGAGCAAATGGCATTGAAGTTTACTTTGATTTTTTGTGTGTGTCTTTCCAATAGGTTATATATTTTCTTTCTTTTTGTTTTGTGATGATTTGGTTGGGCCAGATTTTCCGAGGGCTGTCCCGAGGCTCTATGGGGTTTGGTTTGGGTTTGGTGAACTGAGCCTCAGAACCAGCTGGCTGAGGGGACTCTTCTCTGGTTCATCTCTTGACATTGTAGAGCTGTGTGATGGAATTTTTTAGGGTCACTTGTTTTTAGATGGTTGTAAAATTTGATGGCTCTTTTTTCTTATCGAATGAGGGGGATATTGGCCCAATTCTGCCTACATGCGTTATTTGGAGTTTTTTCTTTGTACTTGCAATACAGTCTTGCAAAACTCTGCATGCAATACTTCATATGGATGTTTGTCCCATTTAGTAAATTCATTATTAGAGAGTGGACCCCATACTTCACTGCCATATAGAGCAATGGTTCTATAACTGATTGAAAATTTTGACCAGATTCTAATTGGAATTTCAATTTTGATGTTCCTTTTAATGGCATAGAAATGCTCTTCTTGCTTTGTCTCTCAGCTCATTCACAGCCATGTGAAAGCTACCTGTGTTGCTGATATTTAGTCCTAAGATGTGTAGTTTTTGGTGTGTTCTAATAGAACTGTGTCCAAATAGAATTTATATTTGTCATCCTATTTCCGGACCTTTTTTGGAATATCATTATATTTGTTTTTTTTAGGTTAACGGTCCAGAGCCCAAGTCTGACAGAACCTGTGAAATGATCTAGGTGTTGCTGTAACCCCTCTTTAGTGGGAGACAGCAGCACCAGGTCATCTGCGTACAGCAGACACTTGATTTCAGTGTTGTGTAGGGTGATACCAGGTGCTGTCGATTCTTCTAATGTTTTTTGCCAATTCATTCATGTAGATGTTAAATAATGTGGACTTATTGGGCAGCCCTGTACTCCCCGCGCCTGAAGAGAAGAAGTCTGTTTGCTTGTTGCCAATTTTAACCGCACATTTGTTTTTAGTGTACATTGATTTAATAAAATCATATGTTTTCCCTCCAATACCACTTTCTATTAGTTTTATAAAAAAGACCTTCGTGCCAAATTGAATCAGAGATGA
>NC_036860.1:64253685-64268133 GCF_002910315.2 Salvelinus sp. IW2-2015
GGGTTGGGAATGTATGTTGGCACAGAGGAAGACGTTTTTATCTGTCAGATAGCCTCCTTGTTGATTTTTAACCAGATAAAGAATTTCTCCTGTTTTGATTCAATTCGATTGATTAATTAGTAGATTTATTACCATATAGCATCCCCTGAGTCTCTGCCCGTTTGATTCCTTTTAATTTAGTGGATGGTATGATTATCTCCCTATAAACCTAGTGGACAGCATGGAAACATCACCTCTGCACCATGTTTCCTGTAGGACTAAAATATCAACATCATCAATTTCTTTCAGGAAGTCTGGGTTTCTGCTCTTTACGCCCAAAAGCAGAGGACTTCAATCCTTGTATATTCCAACATGCAACGTTAAAAAGACTTCATAACTTTTTTTTTTCTCTTTTCTTTACCTTTCAAAATGAGACAAACACTCACAATCCAAGAAAAACCATTAAAATAGGATTTTTCAATTAAAGTAAACTCTTATTTTGCAAATGTGATTTGTTTATCATTTAGATAGAATTGTGTCATGCCACTTGGGTGATGTAGTGTGAGAATGGTGGAGTTCTTGTGCTCATCTTACCATGACCCGCGCCCATCACATGTGAGCATAGTAGACTCAGCATTTGTTTAATGTCACTCATTGGTTGGTGGGGGCTCTCTCTCTCTCTCTCTCTTTCTCCCCCGTCTTTCTCTTTCTCCCCCGTCACCTCTCTCTCTCTCTTTCTCTTGCTTCCCCATGTATTTATGTCTTTCTCTCTATTTTCTCTCTCTCTCCCTGTCACCTCTCTCTCTCCCCTCCCGTCACCTGCCTCCTCTGCCACTCTGCCATGCCAAACAGACGCTGGAGAAGGGATGAGGAGAGAGGATGTGAGGAGGAAAAGGGGACTGTTGTCTTAGTCATTGTGATGGATCACACCACACTTTTCCTCTCTCTGGCAACAAGTTCAAATGGCTGGAGAGACCTAGCCCTGAACTTTGTTATCGTGCCTGCGCTTCTCCACCCTACTCTAAGAGCAGCGGGCAACACTACCGTTCCAAAAGTTTGGGGTCACTTTGAAATGTCCTTGTTTTTGAAAGAAAAACCTAAAATTTTTGTCCATTAAAATAACATCAAATTGATCAGAAATACAGTGTTAGACATTGTTAATGTTGTAAATAACTAAGTAGCTGGAAACAGCAGATTTTTTATGGAATATCTACATAGGCGTACAGAGGCCCATTAATCAGCAACCATCACTCCTGTTTCCAATGGCACGTTGTGTAGCTAATCCAAGTTTTATCATTTTAAAAGGTTAATTGATCATTATAAAACCCTTTGCAATTATGTTAGCACAGCTGAAAACTGTTGTTTCTGATTACAGAAGCAATACAACTGGCCTTCTTTAGACTTGCTTGAGTATCTGGAGCATTCAGCATGTGTGGGTTCGATTACAGGCTCAAATGGCCAGAAACAAATAACTTCTTTCTGAAACTTGTCAGTCTATTCTTGTTCTGAGAAATGAAGGGCTATTCCATGCGATAAAACTGCCATGAAACTGAAGATCTCGTACAACGCTGTGTACTACTCCCTCACAGAACAGCCACAAACTGCTCTAACCAGAATAGAAAGAGGAGTGGGAGGCCCCCAGTGCACAGGTTGAGCAAGAGGACAAGTACATTAGAGTGTTCTAGTTTTAGAAGCAGACGCCTCACAAGTCCTCAACTGCAGCTCATTAAATATAGTACCCGCAAAACACCAATCTCAACGTCAACAGTGAAGAGGCGACTCCGGGATGCTGGCCTTCTAGGCAGAGTTCCTCTGTCCAGTGTCTGTGTTATTTTGCCCATCTTTTATTTTTATTAGCCAGTCTGAGATATGGCTTTTTCTTTGCAACTCTGCCTATATATTATTCAGTACCTGAGTGACCTGTAGTGTTGGAATAAAAGGGCTCACACACCAACATGCACACAGACAAAAAACAAGCATCTGACAGATGGTTAAAAAATGCAAACAACTATGACTTAAAATAACTATGTTACTGACTGATGCTAACCCCACCCACCCAGCACTCCCTTCTCATCTCTACCCCCTGGAGGGAAGATCTGCCGTTGACTCGTATAGCCTCTATGACAGTCAGTTCAGCCATGCATGGCCATGGCCGACCTCTATATACTATCTATAATATACAGTACAGTCGCATCGTAGATTAATTAGCTAGACATGGGTTGAATGGTCATATGCCCCCCGGCACCTCTCTGATTCAGAGGGGTTGGGTTAAATGCGGAAGACACATTTCAGTTGAATGCATTCAGTTGTACAACTGACTAGGTATCCCCCTTTCCCTGTCCCCTAACAATGCAGAGAGAGAAAAGAGAAATAATAGAAAAATAATAACAAGACAAATAAATACACAATGATTAAAGATAACTTGACAATATACACAGGGTACCAGTACTGAGTCAATCTGCAGCTGTACGAGGTCATTGAGGTAGATACAGTATGTACATATAGGTAGAGATAAAGTGACTAGACAACAGGATAGATAATAAACAGTAACAGCAGCAAATTTGATGAATCAAAAGAGTTAGTGCAAAAACGGGTCAATGCAGATAGTTAAATAGTTAACCAATAGCTACCCAGACTAACTATTTAGCAGTCTTATGGCTTGGGGGTAGAAACTGTTCAGCGTCCTGTTGGTTCCAGACTTGGTGCACCAGTTTCGCTTGCCATACGGTATCAGAGAGAACAGTCTATAACTTGGGTGGCTGGAATATTTGACCATTTTTAGGGCCTTCCTCTGACACCGCCTGGTATAGAGGTCCTGGATGGGAGGGAGGTCAGTTCCAGTGATGTACTGGGCTGTACGCACTACCCTCTGTAGTGCCTTGTGGTAGGATGCCAAGCAGTTGCCATACCAAGTGGTGATGCAGCCAGTCAAGATGCTCTCAATGGTGCAGCTGTAGGACTTTTTGAGGATCTGAGAGCCCATGCCGAATATTTTCACCCTCCTGAGGGAGAAGAGGGATTGTCGTACCCTCTTAATGACTGTGTTGGTATGTGTGGACCATGATAATTCCTTAGTGATGTGGACACAGAGGAACTTGAAGCTCTGGTGTGGATAGGGTCGTGCTCTGCCCTCCTTTTCCTGTAGTCCACGATCATCTCCTTTGTCTTTCTCAAGTTGAGGGAGAGATTGTTGTCCTGGCATCACACTGCCTTCTCTCTATAGGCTGTCTCATCGTCGCCGGTGATCAGGCCTACCACAGTTGTGTTGTCGGCAAACTTAATGATGGTGTTGGAGTCGAATAAGCATTTATTGTTGAAGCCGGTGACTGATGTGATAAACTCCTCAATGCCATCGGATGAATCCCAGAACATGTTCCAGTCTGTGCTAGTAATACAGCCCTATGGGCCCTGGTCAAAAGTGCACTAAGTAGAGAGTAGGGTGCCATTTAGGGAACAGTCATGGTCTTATATAACAGTCCATGTCACAATGCACTCATGTTAAGCGAATAAACTCAGTCGCCCATGTCCCATCTGTGTGGATGCAGTCACTAATGAACCTTGAGTCTGTTGTTGTCGTTAGTGTGTTGAACCCAGGAGGATGTTCTGTCATAACGTAGTTATAGTATGGTGGAAGAGACAGAGTGCTATTGTACTGGCTGTTATCATGGGTAGAGGTGAAACCCATGGGACAAGGATGTAACAGACCAGTGCGCTGGTGTGTGTGTGTGTGTGTGTGCTGTGTGTGTGTGTGTGTGTGTGTGTTTGTGTGTTGGTGTGTGTGTGTGTGTTGTGTGTGTGTGTGTGTGTGTGTGTGTGTGTGGTGTGTTGTGTGCTGTGTGTGTGTGTGTGTGTGTGTGTGTGTTGTGTGTGTGTGTGTGTGTGTGTCCTGGGGCTTGCATACGCTCCGCTCGCTCAGGTAGAATACATTTTGTTTGTCTTGTATGAATTTGATATTGCCTTTGTCCTCTGTCTCACACACACACCACCACACACACACAGCTCTTGTCTGCTCAAATAAGCTTGTGAATTGTTTCAGGTACTGTATCTGTCTGTTGCCATGGGGACTTTGTATCCTTCAGCGACCACAGAGAGCGTCGAAGAAGAGAGAGGCGAGGAGAGAGAGAGAGGAGAGAGAGAGAGAGAAGAGAGAGAGAAAACAGATGAGAGGAGAGAGACGAGAGAGAGAAGAGAGAGAGAGAGAGAAGAGAGAGAGAGAGAGAGAGAGAGAGAGAGAGAGAGAGAGAGAGAGAGAGAGAGGAGGAGAGAGAGAGAGAGAAGAGAGAGAGAGAGAGAGAGAGAGAGACGAGACAGAGAGAGAGAGAGAGAGAATAATAGTTTATTTAACATGACTTAAAAAACAAAAGCCTATGCAACATTAACCAATTAAAAACAGTACTGTAGCAATGAGGTTGTGCAGTAAGCTATAGGCCCAATTCATATCACTGTATATTGGCTACGCTTGACTTGCCCTGCCAATGTTGTTCTTCTCAGACCATTTATAAAAAAAAAAAAATTGAAATGTGGTCATATGAGCACACTGGTAATAGATCATTTGTTGTATTCATTGTGAGGTACAGCTGAGGGAGCATAATCATTTTCTACATCTCACCCTCTACCTTCACTCTCACCCGAGTGACTCGACTCACCTTCCCTCTGCTCTCCCTCCCTCCGCTGAGAAAAGGGGACACAGTCTTCCAGCTGATGGAGAAACTCAAGTCGCACTGCAAGTTGCACTGCATTCATGTTGTTACTCCTATGACCAGAGAAAGTGAAATATTCCTTGATATTAAAAAGACAAGCTGCTAATAATAACAACACTTTGCTATACTCCTTCATTACAGCTCAGTGCTGGTTTATCCTTCATTACAGCGCAGTCTGCTGGTTGTATTCCTCATTACAGCTGCAGTGCTGGTTGTATTCCTTCATTACAGCTGCAGTGCTGGTTGTATTCCTTTCATACAGCTGCAGTGCTGGTTGTATTCCTTCATTACAGCTGCAGTGCTGGTTGTATTCCTTCATTACAGCTGCAGTGCTGGTTGTAGCATTAGCGGAAGTAGGGAGAACACACATTTTATGGCTTATAAAACTTAAAGATGAACTTACTTATAAAAACAGCAGCTCATTTATGTATTCTTTGAGTCTCTCTATAGTCATGGTTTTATACGTTTTGAAATCAACTTTGCTTGTGTATGAGGCTTCTTTTTACAGTCTATGGCTCGAGGAAACTGTGCAGACACGGTGATCTGAACTAGCCAATGGTAGGCCTATAGGTGAACTTTGATTTGCTCCTGTGCCTGTGGCGGAGTTCTTCCCTCAGACCTTTGAAATCAGAAGGAGAACACTTGGCCTCCCAGCGCTAAGGCTGCTGAATCAAGTGCACCTCTCGCCAACAGTGGCCTTCCCAGCGCTAAGGCTGCTGAATCAAGTGCACCTCTCGCCAACAGTTGGCCTTCCCAGCGCTAAGGCTGCTGAATCAATGCACCTCTCGCCAACAGTTGGCCTTCCCAGCGCTAAGGCTGCTGAATCAAGTGCACCTCTCGCCAACAGTTGGCCTTCCCACGCTAAGGCTGCTGAATCAAGTGCACCTCTCGCCAACAGTTGGCCTTCCCAGCGCTAAGGCTGCTGAATCAAGGGCACCTCTCGCCAACAGTTGCCTTCCCAGCGCTAAGGCTGCTGAAATCAAGTGCACCTCTCGCCAACAGCGAGAAACAAGTTGTTTTTTTGAAATAGAAACTCATTGCTACATCGTTGGGTTTTTACAGAAATGTTTGGGTGATCGACTGAAAATGCCTTACTTTGACCACTGTTGTACTGTACAGTTATAACTAAAATCAGCTTTGCTCTAAACTATTCCGTCTCTAAAGTGACACTTCTAACACCACCTGAAAATGAGTTTGTCATGCCTAAATCCTGCTCCTCCTTTTGGAGCTCGATGTTCGCCAGGTCTACTAACCACCGGTCCTGGCAACCCACATTGCGCACAACATGACAACCATCATTACGCACACCTGGACTTCATCACCACCCTGATTACTCTCCCTTCATATAGACCTCTGTAGCGTCAGTCATCAGGCAGTATTTGTTTTTTTGTGGTTACGTTCAGTATGTGATGCCTGTTTTTGGATTTTCTCATGTTTATTACTATTAAACTCACCTTCTGCACCTGCTTCCTGACTCCCTGCGTATACGTTACAGAGATAATAAAAAGAGTGTCAATTTATACCTCCCGCCCCAGCCCAGTACCACCAGTGCTACACCACGCACCAGGCTTCCAGTGCGTCTCCAGAGCCCTGTTCCTCCTCCACGCACTCGCCCTGTGGTGCGTGTCTCCAGCCCAGTACCACCAGTTCCGGCACCACGCACCAAGGCCTCCTGTGCGTCTCCAGAGCCCTGTGTTGCCCTGTGCTGCTCCCCGCACTAGCCTTAAGGGTGTGCCTCAGCCGGCCAGAGTCTGCCGTCTGCCAGTGCCGCCTGCACTGCCCGTCTGCCACAGAGCCGCCTGCACTGCCCGTCTGCCCAGTGCCGTCTGCGCTATCCGTCTGCACAGCGCCGTCTGAACTGCCCGTTTGTCCTGAGCCTTCAAAGCCGCCCGTCTGTCCTGAGCCTTCAAAGCCGCCCGTCTGTCCTGAGCCTTCAGAGCCGTCCGTCTGCCTGAGCCTTCAGAGCCGTCCGTCAGTCAGGAGCCGCTAGAGCCGTCTCGCCAGACAGGAGCCGCTAGGAGCCGCCCGCCAGACAGAGCAGCCAGAGCCGCCCGCCAGACAGGAGCAGCCAGAGCCGCCGCCAGACAGGAGCAGCCAGAGCCGCCCGCCAGATAGGAGCAGCCAGGAGCCGCCCACCAGACAGGAGCAGCCAGCGCTGCCCGCCAGACAGGAGCAGCCAGAGCCGTCCGCCAGCTATTACCTGCCAGTGCCGTCAGCCAGCCATGACCTGCCAGTGCCGTCAGCCAGCCATGACCTGCCAGTGCCGTCAGCCAGCCATGACCTGCCCAGTGCCGTCAGCCAGCCATGACCTGCAGTGCCGTCAGCCAGCCATGACCTGCCAGTGCCGTCAGCCAGCATGACTGTCAGAAGCCGTCAGCCAGCCATGACTGCCAGAGCCGTCAGCCAGCCATGACCTGCCAGAGACCGGTCAGCCACCATGGACCTGCCAGAGCCGTCAGCCAGCCATGACCTGCCAGAGCCGTCAGCCAGCCATGACCTGCCAGAGCCGTCACTCAGTCCGGAGCTGCCCCTCAGTCCGGAGCTGCCCCTCAGTCCGGAGCTGCCCCTCAGTCCGGAGCTGCCCCTCAGTCCGGTGCTGCCCCTCAGTCCGGTGCTGCCCCTTTTGCTTGCCATAGATTTTCAAGTAGATTTAACTCATCCACTCAGGAACATTTACTGTCTTCTTGGTAAGCCACTCCAGTGTAGATTTGGCCTTGTGTTTTAGGTTATTGTCCTGCTGAAAGGTGAATTCAACTCCCAGTGTCTGGTGGAAAGCAGACCAAACCAGGTTTTCCTCTAGGATTTTGCCTGTGCTTAATTTCATTCCATTTCAATTTTATCCTGAAAAACTCCCCAGTCCTTAACAATTACAAGCAAACCCATAACATGATGCAGCCCCCCTATACTTGAAAAAATGGAAACTAGTACTGATGTATTGGATTTGCCTCAAACATAACACTTTGTATTCAGGACAAAAAGTGAAATGTGGTTTCCTTCCTCTTCGGCAACTGAGTTAGGAAGGAAGCCTGTATCTTTGTAATTTCACCATGTTTTCTTAACCCATCTACAGTACCTATAGGTACTACCATCTACCAATTGGTGACCTTCTTTGCGAGCCATTGGATAACCTCCCTGGTCTTTGTGGTTGAATCTGCGTTTGAAATTCACTACTGGACTGAGGGATCTTACAGATAATTGTATGTGTGGAGTACAGAGATGAAGTAGTCATTCAAAAATCATGTAAAAAAAATCTGAGCGGTAGCTCGTCTTGCATTGTGACTCAGAAAGTGACCACTGCAGTAAAATAAGGCTACTCTTCTTTGTGCTTCTTTACCTAGATCAGTAGGCCTACATACCGTGACTTGTTGAAAAAATGCAACAGCCAGCAAAATGTAAAAAAAATAGTGTTGCTGAATACTTGTTCAGCTTCAGTCTGCTCTACGGTGTTGCTGAATACTTGTTAATCTTCAGTCTGCTCTAGGGTGTTGCTGAATACTTGTTAATCATCAGTCTGCTCTAGGGTGTTGCTGAATACATGTTAATCTTCAGTCTGTTCTACGGTGTTGCTGAATACTTGTTCATATTTCCAGTCTGCTCAGGTGTTGCTGAATACTTGTTAATCTTCAGTCTGCTCTACGGTGTTGCTGAATACTTGTTCATCTTTCAGTCTGCTCTACGGTGTTGCTGAATAGTTGTTCATCTTCAGTCTGCTCTAGGGTGTTGCTGAATACTTGTTAATCTTCAGTCTGCTCTACGTGTTGCTGAATACTTGTTCATCTTCAGTCTGCTCCAGGGTGTTGCTGAATACTTGTTAATCTTCAGTCTGCTCTACGGTGTTGCTGATACTTAATCTTCAGTCTGCTCAGGGTGTTGCTGAATACTTGTTAATCATCAGTCTGCTCTACGGTGTTGCTGGTACTTGTTATCTTCATCTGCTCTACGGTGTTGTGAATACATGTTAATCTCAGTCTGTCTACGGTGTTTGCTGAATACTGTTAATCTTCAGTCTGTCTAGGTGTTTGCTGAATACTTGTTAATCATCAGTCTGCTTTACGGTGTTTGCTGAAATACTTGTTCATTTCAGTCTGCTCTACGGGTGTTTGCTGAATACTTTGTTTAATCTTCAGTCTGCCTAGGTGTTGCTGAATACTGTATCTTCAGTCTCTCTAGGTGTTGCTGAATACTTGTGAATCATCAGTCTGCTCTACGGTGTTGCTGAATACTTGTTAATTCAGTCTGCTCTACGGTGTTGCTGAATACTTGTTAATCATCAATCTGCTCTACGGTGTGTTGCTGAATACTTGTTAATCATCAGTCTGCTCTACGGTGTTGCTGAATACTTGTTCATCTTCAGTCTGCTCTACGGTGTTGCTGAATACTTGTTAATCTTCAGTCTGCTCTGGGGTGTTGCTGAATACATGTTAATCTTCATCTGCTTCTACGTGGTTGCTGATACTTGTTAATCATCAGTCTCTCTACGGTGGTTGCTGAATACTTGTATCTCATCTGCTCTACGGTGTTGCGAATACTTGTTCATCTTCAGTCTCGCTCTAGGGTTATTGCTCGTTGGATTTTTTTGAAAGCGAAGTAGTGCAGCATATACTTTTTACTCTACCATTAGCATCTCCTGTTCTTGTGTGCACACTTACCTGAGGGGGTTTGGTCAGTCATGTGCTCAGCTGTGTTTGAATTTTTTATTATTTCCATTTTTCGCAACTCAATTTCTTGGTGTAATAGAAACTGCCAGCGTAACCCTACACACGTGTTCAATGTCCCAGAATACATCTACTTGAAGGTCAGAAGAATGGCGCGGGAGAAGCATGGGGTCGCAGTTTAAGGGTGCCAAACCAATTTGTGCTATTATGTGGGGGGTTTTTTCGCATTATTTGTAACTTATTTGTACATATGTTTCGCACTGTATTTACGGAAAAAGACTTTCTGGATATCAGGACAGCGATAATCACTCGGATTAGCAAAAGATTTTTTCTTCAACAAGCAGGAGCACAGGATGTATTCAGACCCCGAAAGGCAATATCCCGTCATTGACAGGAGAAAGAGACGCATGGTATAGAGGACAGGGCGGGGTGCTTGTGTGATCCGCCAACGGCGTGTGGGAAATCTGCTTTACATCAATATTACTTGCAAATACAATCATTGGAATTAAATTAGATGCAATCAACCACAAATATCTACAACGGGACATTTAAAACTGTAATATCTTATGTTCAGCGAATCGTGGCTGAATAACGACATGGATAACATTTAGCTGGCGGGGATATGCGGGATATAGCTGCACCGGCTAGATAGAACAGCACATCGGTAAGACGGGGGGGGGGGGGGGGTCTGTGTATATTTGTAAACTCCACATTGGGTCACGAAATCTAAGGAAGTCTCTAGATTTTGCTCGCCTGAAGTAGAGTATCTCATGACAAGCTGTAGACCACACTACTTGCCTAGAGAATTTTCATCTATATTTTTATGGCTGTTTATTTACGACCACAGACGGATGCTGACACTAAGACCGCACAGTCAGCTGTATAAGGAAATAAGCAAACAGGAAAACGCCCACCCAGAGGTGGCATTCCTAGTGACCGGGGACTTTAATGCAGGAAAACTGAAATCAGTCTTACCTCATTTCTATCAGCATGTTCAATGTGCATCTAGAGAAAAAAACGCTAGACCACCTTTACATCACACACAGAGACGCATACAAAGTTCTCCCTCGCCCCCCATTTGGCAAATCTGACCATAATTCCATCCTCCTGATTCCTGCTTACAAGGAAAAACTAAAGCAGGAAGCACCAGTGACTCAGTCAATAAAGAAGTGGTCAGATGATGCAGATGCTAAGCTACGGGACTGTTTCGCTAGCACAGACTGAAATATGTTCCGGGATTCCCCCGATGGCATTGAGGAGTACATCACATCAGTCACTGGCTTTATCAATAAGTGCATCGATGACGTCGTCCCCACAGTGACTGTACGTACATACCCCAACCAGAAACCATGGATTACAGGCAACATCCACACTGAGCTAAAGGGTAGAGCTGCCGCCTTCAAGGAGCGGGACCCTAACCTGGAAGCTTATAAGAAATCCCGCTACACCCTCAGACGAACCAACAGGCTGGCCAGACAGATTACCAGGACGTGTGCTCCGGGCATGTGCTGACCAACTGGCAGGTGTCTTCACTGACATTTTCAATATGTCCCTGATTGAGTCTGTAATACCAGCATGTTTCAAGCAGACCACCATAGTCCATGTGCACTAAGGGAACCTGCCTAAATGACTACAGACCCGTAGCACTCACGTCCGTAGCCATGAAGTGCTTTGAAAGGCTGGTCATGGCTCACATCAACACCATTATCCCAGAAACCCTAGACCCACTCCAATTTGTGTACCGCTCAAACAGATCCACAGATGATGCAATCTATATTGCACTCCACTCTGCCCTTTCCCAGCTGGACAAAAGGAACACCTACATGAGAATGCTATTCATTGACTAGAGCTCAGCGTTCAATACCATAGTGCCCGCAAAGCTCATCACTAAGCTGAGGATCCTGGGACTAAACATCTCCCTCTGCAAGGTCAGGGACTTGGCCGGGTGGTGCCAGAATAACAACCTATCCCTCAACATAATCAAGACAAAGGAGATGATTGTGGACTACAGGAAAAAGAGAACCGAGCACGCCCCCATTCTCATAGATGGGGTTGTAGTGGAGCAGGTTCAGAGCTTCAAGTTCCTTGGTGTCCACATCAACAACAAACTAGAATGGTCCAATCACACCAATACAGCCGTGAAGAGGGCTGCAACATCGAGAGCATCCTGACTGGTTACATCCCTGCCTGGTTACATCCCTGCCCTACGGCAACTGCTCATCCTCCGACCGCAAGGCACTACAGAGGGTAGTGCGTACGGCCCAGTACATTACTGGGGCCAAGCTTCCTGCCATCCAGGTCCACTATACCAGGCGGTGTTAGAGGAAGGCCTAAAAATTGTCAAAGACTCCAGTCACCCCCCAGTCATAGACTGTTCTCTCTGCTACCGCATGGCAAGCGGTACCGGAGTACCAAGTCTAGGACCAAAAGGCTTCTCAACAGCTTTTACCCCCAAGCCGCAAGACTCCTGAACAGCTAATCAAATGGCTACCCGGACTATGCATTGTGTGTCCCCCCCAACCCAACCTCTCCACCCTGTATAAAATCATTATATAGGATAAAGAAAGGTATTACATTTGACGTTTTAGTCATTTAGGAGATGCTCTTATCCAGAGCGAGTGAGCGCATACATTTCCATACGTTTTCCCCATACTGGTCCTCCGTGGGGAATGGAGCACACACGTTTTCCCCATACTGGTCCTCCGTGGGGAATGGAGCACACACGTTTTCCCCATACTGGTTCCGCCGTGGGCGAATGAGCACACACGTTTTCCCAATATGGTCCTCCGTGGGAGATGGAGCACACGACGTTTTCCCCAACTGGTCCGCCGTGGGGAATGGAGCACACACGTTTCCCATACTGGTCCTCCGTGGGGAATTGAGCACACACGTTTTCCCCATACGGTCCGCCGTGGGAATGGAGCCAACACGTTTTCCCCATACTTCCTCCGTGGTGGGTGCCACGTTTTCTCTGTCCGCCGTGGGGAATGGAGCACACACGTTTTCCCCCATACTGTCCTGCCGTGGGGAAATCACGTCCCTAGTCCGGGGCTAGCACACTCTTTTCCCCATAACTGGTCCTGCCGTGGGATGGAGCACACACGTTTTCCCCATACTGTTATCGCCGTGGGGAATGGAGCACACACGTTTTCCCATACTGGTCTCCGTGGGGAATGGAGCACACACGTTTCCCCATCTGGTCCTCCGTGGGAATGGAGCACACACGTTTTTCCCATACTGGTCCTCCAGTGGGGAATTGGAGCACACACGTTTTCCCATACTGGTCCTCCGTGGGGAATGAGGCAACACACGTTTTCCCAACTGTCCTCCGTGGGGAATGGAGCACACACGTTTTCCCCATACTGTCCTCCGTGGGAAGTGGAGCACACACGTTTTCCCCATAACTGGTCCGCCGTGGGGAATGGGAGCACACACGTTTTCCCCATACTGTCTCGGGGAATGAGCACACACGTTTTCCCATTTACTGGGTCCGCCGTGGGGAATGGAGCACACACGTTTTTCCCATATTCCGGGATGGAGACGTTTGCTCTGGCCTTGGGGAAATGGAGCACACCACGTTTCCCCCATACTGGGTCCTCCGTGGGAATGGAGCACACACGTTTTCCCCATACTGTCCTCGTGGGAATGGAGCACACAGGCGTTGCCCCACTGCCCCTGTGGGACAGACTAATCCACTCCGGGTTGGTTTATATACTATTGAATGGACTGTGTCTGGCTAAAACATGTTTCCTCTGCCTAACGCTTTCCATGCTAAAAAAATAATAATAGTAATTTGCTGTTTATAAATCCTTTGTAGAGGTGAAGCAAGCCGTTGAAACGTTTTGGTTATACCACCATTTACTGTGGTACGTTAGGTGTATTCTTGGTGGGTAGAGCTTCAGGAAGGTTTGAACTGTGATGCTGACCTGCCATGTTTACTTTCCTGCACTATATTCTACGAACAGACAGGTTAACAATAAAGAACCATTACGTGACTGGACATTTCTAATTCATTATATTGTTCTTCTGAGCTAGCTTTGAACGGGTCTCTGTGGCAGTGTTCTATTTCCATGTCTTTTCATCTGCCTGGTAGGCGTGTTCAGCGCTCACTCTAGCATATTCAACTTTAGCAATTTGTCAAAAGTAATTTGGCATAGACTCCTTTTGTGTTAGTGCCATGTTTCTTAAAATCTGCCAACTTATTCCCTTGGACCACTTGTCTGTGTGTGTGTGTGTGTGTGTGTGTGTGTGTGTGTGTGGTGTGTGTGTGTGTGTGTTGTGTGTGTGTGTGTGTGTGTGTGTGTGTGGTTGTGTGTGTGTGTGTGTGTGTGGTGTGGTGTGTGTGTGTTGTGTGTGTGGTGTGTGTGGTGTGGGTGGTGTGTTGTGAGTGGAGTAGAGGTTGTGTGTATGAGAGAGTGAGGGAGGGAGAGAGAGGGGAGAAGAGAGATCATTTACATTGAGAGAGAGGAGAGAGAAGAAAGCATGAAATTAGAAGAGGGGGGAGAAAAGATACTTTAATTTTAAATGAGAGAGAGAGAGAGAAGAGAGAGAGAGAAGGAGAGAAGAGAGAGAGAGAGAGAGAGAGAGAGAGAGAGTCAGTAGAGCACGAGAAGAAGAGAGAGAGAATGAGAGAAGACAGAGAGACGAGAAGAGAGAGATGAGAGAGAGAGACTGCAGCAGAGAGAAGAGACCCGAAGATAGAGAATTTAGCATTTGTGTATGGCCGTCCAGTGCAAGTATGGCGCGAGAGGATCTGCCCGTCTGCAGTAGACGTCAATGCAGAGGGGGAGATGACGTCAGTCGTCTGGCTACTGCCAGCCAGCCATCAATAACGACGAAACCCCACTCTCTTCGAGACTATACGCGCTCCGCGCCTCTCTTCAATTTTTCGATTTGAGCAGCTGAGGAGAGAGAGGAGAGAAGGCTATATTGGGCGTCGTCGTCCCCCCTTCGCGATTTGTAGACGAGCCACCTCTCTTTCTCGACCCATTTTCCTCTCATCGACCCGACCTCGCAATAAAAATCTAAATTCTCTTCGTACTCTCGTCATCATGTACGAGCTGGCTCTCTCTCTCTCCCTCCTGCTTCTGATCGTACTCTCCGAGACCGCGCTC
>NC_036860.1:64273624-64287195 GCF_002910315.2 Salvelinus sp. IW2-2015
CCTTTGGGACAGCGGTCTCTACTTCATTCGAGGTCAGGCTCTGAGTAGTGGTATCGGATGTGCCTCTTGGGGACAGCTCCTCTCTTCATCGAGGTCAGGCTATATGGTATCAGGATGTGCCTCTTGGGACAGCTCTCTCTTCATCGAGGTCAGGCTATATGGTATCAGGATGTGCCTCTTGGGACAGCGTCTCTTTCATCGAGGTCAGGCTATATGTATTAGGATGTGCCTCTTGGGACAGCGTTTCTCTTCATCGAGGTCAGGCTATTGGTATCAGGATGGCTCTTGCTCTTGGGACAGCGTCTCTCTTCATCGAGG
Organism: Salvelinus sp. IW2-2015; assembly: GCF_002910315.2. Taxonomy (NCBI): domain Eukaryota; kingdom Metazoa; phylum Chordata; class Actinopteri; order Salmoniformes; family Salmonidae; genus Salvelinus; species Salvelinus sp. IW2-2015. The sequence continues at coordinate 64,273,943 of NC_036860.1, forward strand.
TCAGGCTATATGGTATCAGGATGTGCCTCTTGGGACAGCTCCTCTCTTCATCGAGGTCAGGCTATGTGGTATCAGGATGTGCCTCTTGGGACAGCGTCTCTCTTCATCGAGGTCAGGCTATGTGGTATCAGGATGATCCAATGTCACGATAATCACACACTTCTTAAACAGTTAGTCATCACAACATTACACAACCAGTGTGTGTTCAAGCCACACTATCACGTTTCAGGAGAAGACCCAGATGCAGACAGTGTCGAAGTAACAAAGGTGTTTTACAAGAACAGGTGGCAGGCAAAACGACAGGTCAAGGGCAGGCAGAGGTCAGTAATCCAGATCAGAGTCCATAAGGTACAGAACGGCATACAGTCTCGGGGTCAGGGCAGGCAGAGGTCAATAATCCAGGGTGGTGTGACAAGGTACAGAAGGGCAGGCTCAGGGTCAGAGCAGGCAGAATGGTCAAAACCAGGAAAACCAGAAAAACATGAACCAGAAAAACACAGGAGCAAAAGGGGAAATTCTGGTAGGCTGAACGAACAAAACGAACTGGCAACAGACAAACTTAGAACACAGGTATAAATATACTTGGGATAATGGGGAAGATGGGCGACACCTGGAGGGGGGTGGAGACAATCACAAAGAGGTGAAACAGATCAGGGTGTGACATATACGTTTCATTATTTTAGGTATTTTATATGGCTAATGTTTGTTTGTTTGTTTGTTTGTTTGTTTGTTTGTTTGTTTGTTTGTTTATCTGGATCCCCACTAGCTTTTGCAGAAGCTGCAGCTACTCTTCCTGGGGTCCACAAAAAAACACAAAACATGACAAGTAACAAAATACTGATACACTGAACAAATCAAATCAATCAAATCAAATGTTATTTGTCACATGTGTCGAATACAGCAGGTGTAGACCTTACAGTGAAATGCTTACCTACAAGCCCTTAACCAACAATGTTTTAAGTACAAAATAGAAAAGAACAGTCACACAAATTTAAAATACAACGATATACAAACAATACAACAACAACAAAGTAATGTCTGGTTTAGACTGTGTCTGTGTGTGTGTGTGTGTGTGCGTCCCGTCACAGTACCTGCCATTCCATGAGTTGTTGTCTGTTTTTTAAAGGTCATTTATCTCTTTTCTTGAGGAGTTGGAGATCCCTGACCACAGTCTGAACAACAACTGTGTCTCTATTAGGTGTTGCTGTAAGCGTTTCTCAGATCAGCACTCTCTCACTAGACACGARGTTGTGTTGGTCCAGCAGGGTTCTCTGGTTCTGGGATGTCTGATGATTTGTGCTCATCTGTCCGTGTGTAGATAGAACTGGGTAGGATGGGTCGGGGTGAGTTGAGACACTTTCCATTGCACTGTATTACCATGAAACTGTAAGTGGGTCAAAAAGAGATGACATTTAATTAACTAACCATCCATTCCTATTCCATTCAGCTAAACCACAGACAGCACAGCTCCTATTCTCAGTGTCATGTCTGAGTAATTATACAAATACTCGGTTCATCTCTCATCTCTTTCTCTCAGGCACGCTCTCTTTGCCAACCTCAGATGTATCTCAGTGTAATATTTTGTAACAGCTCAATGTAATGTTTGATAATAGCTGACCAAATTTCAATGTGTGCCACACTAGACAGTTTTAAACACCGTGTAGATTTAGAGCAGGCCTGCCATGCCAGTCAAGTAATGGAGCTCTGTATTTTAAGTGATAATTGCTGTTTGCAGCATCTTCATCGTAACGTTTCGTTGTCAGCGTTACATTGAATACCATGTAGGCAATGGACTTTCCAAAAGAGCCTTTCAAGTCTGAATTATTTGACAGTTGTGTTTGAACCAGGTCTGTCACAGATATACCTACTGTAAAACATTTCTTATTGTCAAGGGTATGCTGTGATTATCAAAGCTCTCTCTCCTTCTGTCTTTTCTCCCTGACAGTATTATTGCTGTAAGAAGGAGGAGTTGGAGTCGGAGGAGGAGGAGCCCGACTTTGCAGTGACGTCCCGCCTCCCACCAGTCCACTCCAACCATAACATCGTGGCGGCGTCGGTCGCCGCCTCCACCCCTAACGGCCCCGCCCTCTTCACACCGCCTTTAGCGCGGAAACTAACGCGCTCGCAGACATTCTGCCCGTCGTGCACACACCATGACGTGCCCTTCTACCTGCAGCATCCGGACGGCCTGCGGAACGGCGGCGACCGCATCAGCTACCGTAGCATCCAACAGCATGACCTGGAACTGCCCTTAGAAATGCCCAGCTACCACAAACTGAACCTGACCCGGTCAGTCACCATGAGGGACATGTTCAACCGCAGCTGCAGCATCAGCACTGACGTCTAGTGGTATCGGCGCCACCCCGTGGCATGGAGGGCTCATGGAAACAGATAAATACAATGGGGACAGATAGTGGGACAGCAGCTCGACAATCACTGCTCCATGTCCCTCGGTCTTATGCTGAGATAAAACCACACATTAACTGGTGAAAAGATAAGCATCAAACAAAATCCATCCTCACCTCATCCGCTTGGTCTGTGGTGAGTAGGATGTTGACCCTTAAATAAAACAGTTTCTACTCTGTCTGGACTCGTATTGGATTACCCTAAACCTAAACGGTCTAACTAAACCACCCTCCCATCTAACTAAACCACCCTCCGGTCTAACTAAATTACCCTCTGGTCTAACTAAACCACCCTCCGGTCTAACTAAATTTCCCTCCGGTCTAACTAAACCACCCTCCGGTCTAACTAAATTTCCCTCCGGTCTGACTAAACCACCCTCCGGTCTAACTAAATTACCCTCCGGTCTAACTAAACCACCCTCCGGTCTAACTTAAACCACCCTCCGGTCTACCTAAACCACCGGTGCAACTAAACAACCTCCGGTCCTAACTAAACCACCCTCCGGTCAAACTAAACCGCCTCCAAGTCTAACTAAATTACCCACGCGGTCTAACTAAAACACACCCTCCTCTGTCTAACAACCACCCTCCCGGTCTAACTAAACCATCCCTCCGTCTAACTAAACTCCTACACCACTCCGTCTAACTAAACACCCTCCGGTCTAACTAAAACCAACCCTCGGTCTAACTAAACACCGGTCTAACTAAACAACCCTCCGGTCTAACTAAACACCCTCCGGTCAAACTAAACCAGCCTCCAGTCTAACAAATTCCCCCCGGCTAACTAAACCACCCTCCTGTCTAACGAAACCACCCTCCGGTCTAACTAAACCCATCCTCCGGTCTAACTAAATTTACCCTCGGTCAAACTAAACCACTCTCTGGTCTATACTAAATACCACTGGTCATACTATCCCGTAAATTACCCTCCGGTCTAAACTTAAAACCACACTTCGGTGTAAACGAAATTACCTCCGGTCTAACTAAACCACCCTCCTGTCTAACGAAACCACCCTCCGGTCTAACTAAATTACCCTCAGGTCTAACTAAACCATCCTCCAGTCTAACTAAACCACCCTCCGGTCTAACGAAATCCCCTCCGGTCTAATTCCACCACATCAACTGTGTACCTTTGAATAACAAATACCAGACTTTCTGTAGTTGCTGCTAAATAAGCCAAGAAACCATGGTGATAAGGATAAATAAGAGGGCTATGGAGGCTCCTCCCACTACTGCCACTCTCCACCAATCCCCAGCCTGATCACCAGAAAGGGGACGGAGCAGATCATATCCGAAGTTATGGTCCAAGTTATAGAGTATGCCATCCATCACATCATGGTTTGGAATTGGAAGAGTGATGGAAGAGAGGGGAGCAACATGTTATAGACCATAAAAACATCGGAAATGAAGGGCTTCTGGTGGATTATGGGGGATGGATTACTCTGCTCTTTTTCTACATGCTCTTTTTGAGAGAGAGAGAGAGAGAGAGAGAGAGAGAGAGAGAGAGAGAGAGAGAGAGAGAGAGAGAGAGAGAGAGAGAGAGAGAGAGACCTTTTACTACGAGACTAGCTGCTTCTTAAGGAAGACCAACCAGAGTGATGGCTTGATCTTGTCTTGTACATACAGCAGCAGATTATGATTCTGTTCTAAATGTCAGTGTGTTATGAGGGTGAGACGTGTGTCCCCCTAGTGTGTGTCTTACATACCAACAAAGTGATGTATAAAAATCATTCTAGCCAGCGCTGTACACAAAACATTATCCTACTTGTCAGACTAACTGGACTGCAATAACAGTAAAAGGACATCAAAGCGTGGGCTTTTAAGTTATGTTATTTATTAATGTGCCAAATTACCAAACAGTGTATAGGGTTGGCTTAACCCGTTGGGATAAACAAGCTGAGAGGGTTTTGAAAAGTTGTTTCCCTTCTTTAGGTTTTACTTCAGTCGTTACTGTATACTGTCTATTCTAATTAGGTCTGATGAGAAAACATACTGATGAGAAAACTACATAAACAACCTTCATATTTTATACACTTTAGCTTTACAATGTAATTTATGGTAATCTTGTTCACTGGAGTTTCAAATCGTGGTCTTTTCACCTGATTCCTTGTGTCTAAAGTCTGAGACCCACGGGTTAATAAAGCTAAACAATATTTTGTGGCTTTTCCTCATTCAATTGGTTTGGACTTGGCCTAGCTCCCTCCACACGCCTTGCTGGACTAAGAGGATGTACTAACTCTGCACTCGATTGAGCGGCCTGGAAGAGTCTGGTCGTTCTTTCTGGGTTCTGCTAGCAGCACCGGAGGAGAGAAGACATCAGCTGTGCTGTGTGTACAGTATAGCCAGGATGGGGATGGAGAGACTCTGTGTTTTCATGCCCACAGGGCACTCTTTCAATCAGATTATCTACTGCTGAGATTAAATCGGAGGGAATGTGCAGTGGGGGCTGGAATCTGATTGTTATTGTCATTGGATGCGTTACCTCTGTTCTCTCGTTTATTTTACCACCACTGGTTTACCAGCAAACACTATTGTTTTCTGTGGTTTGTTTATTCCAGCAAGTGAAACATTTTGTCTGAACAGTATGTGACTTTTTATTTAATTGATCTATTCTTGCATCATGTTTATTCAAAACAAACACACAGATACATATACAGTACACACATGTATGAATACAACATATTTTTCAAAAATGTATCTTCTTTTTAACAACTTTACTACAGACAGCCGCACAGGAAATTAGTGCCATAAGGAATTGTATGAGAGATAGACATTAAAAACATTATTATATTTATTTTAACTTTGATCATTATTATTATTATTATTCTACAGTATTGGTGTTCTTTGCTGAACTACAGTATTGCATAATCTCAGTATTTGCATTTTATGATCAACTTTCTTTGTTTCTGAGCTCTCTAAGGTAAAACATGTTTATGTTATTGTTTCGACTGTATGACTAGCCAACATATATGGTCAATAAAAGGGAGTGAAAATCTCTAGTATTTATGCGCTTCTCTACTACTGTAGTTGTCACAAGGAAAGCAAATACATATTTTCTTACTAAAGACTTGGCTAAGGACCTCCTCATCCAGTCCTTACTTACTTTTGAGTTATACTATACTGAAGACAAACAGAAATGCAGCATGTAAAGTGTTGGTCCCATGTTTCAATAACAGATCCCAGAATTTTCCATACACACAAACCCTTACAAAAAATATATTTGTTACTGCAAACTTCCCGCAGGTTTGTGACAAATTTACTACAAACTAAATAGTGTGGCACAAAATGTTGCCATAAGTTTTCAAATGTTTGCCACTAGTGGAGAATCTGCGGCAAACCTTTGGCAACAATAATATGTATTACCACTAGTTGCAAACAGTTTACCTGAAGACGTTTCTGGTGAACACATGAGTTCCAAGACCAGTAACCGTTGAAGACCAATCAAGGGGATTAGAAACATCTGTTGGAAAATAGAAACCAAGCTATCTAGCTAGCTACAGTACCTAACTACCAAAGTTGTCTGTTGAGTGTGTTACTTATTAATAAGTAACACACTCAACTCAATGAAACACATTTTGGTGATACCAGTTTCCTTCTGTCAGCGCCACTGACTGACCGGCTAGTGCTTAGCTAGCTAACGCTAGCTATCATATTTTAGCAAAATTCATGTGATAGGTGCAGTATCTTGCAAAAGTATTCATCCCACATGGCGCTTTGACTATTTTGTTGCATTACAACCTGGAATTTAAATGGATTTTTGTTTGGATTTCATGTAATGGACATACACAAAATAGTCCAAATTGGTGAAGTGAAACGAAAAGAAAAACTTGTTTAAAAAATTTAAAAAATATATAAAACGGAAAAGTGGTGCGTGCATATGTATTCACCCCCTTTGCTATGAAGCCCCTAAATAAGATCTGGTGCAACCAATTACCTTCAGAAGTCACATAATTAGTTAGATTGCACACAGATGGACTTTATTTAAGTGTCACATGATCTGTCACATGATCTCAGTATATATACAGTTGAATTCGGAAGTTTACATTAAAGTAAAGTCATTAAAACTCGTTTTTCAACCACTCCACAAATTTCTTGTTAACAAACTATAGTTTTGACAAGTCGGTTAGGACATCTACTTTGTGCATGGCACAAATAATTTTTCAAACAATGGTCATGACTCATGTTTCATGCTTCAGGTAATTAATCTGAATGAAATGGCTGGCTGGAAACGTGGTTAGAGTAAATGAACCTATGAGCCACAGCCCCAAATGAATGGAAGATGTAGGCATCAAACAGGGATTGGGTATTGATTGATGTAAATGGCTATAAAATATACAAAATAAATTGCGTGATGGCATTGTCAGTGTGCCTCCATGCTTTGTACAAATCCTCATATTCTAAAATCGAATGATTTCTCTAACAGGTTGGGACCAACATGGTTGAGTATCTGAACCAGGTGAAGGGGACCAGACCCTAACCATTTGTGTTGGCTCTTGGGGACTGCTCACAGGTGTTTACCGTCATTAGTGGACCGGCATTGGTGCAAGGTACACTGCTTGGGACACTGGATGTGTGCTTCAAGTCCTATTATGCTTGATATCAACTTTCCCACTGTGCCCCCAGCATGGGACTTCCTACAGACCATGGTGTATCAGCTGCCAGGAACACAATCCCCCACAGTAAGACTGTTGCGAGTGTCTTTTCTTCCACTGAACAGTATCTGCTCTTGTATGTACTGTGAGAAGTGACAGGGGGAAGCACAGCCCTCTGGCTAATGTGTTCCTGTGAATTAATAGAGCAATGAATGGATGAGCCATGAGTGTCTCATTTCAATACTAATATAGGTATGACATCAGTGGATAGAAATATGCATGAATATAAAACAAGGCACTTCCTATCATAGTTTAGGTCTAGTGATGAYAGACAAGGCCTGATATATAATAGTTATGTATGCCATTTAACAGACACTTTTACCCAAAGCGACTTACAGTCACGCGTGCATACATTTTTTATGTATAGGCGTCCCTCGGAATCAAACCCACTATCCTAGCYTTACAAGAGCCGACTGAGCTACAGAAGGCCTCATACTATAAGTGTGAGAAGGGTTTACACAGAATCTCCCCAGCCGTAAAATCCTGTAACATACCAAACAGCCTGTCAAGACCACTGCTATAGAGTATATTTTCTCTGCTACAGTACTAGGCTAACGTTTTGAACTGGAAATGACACGAGAATGAACGAGAGATTTATTTTTCCAATAAAAGAGTGAGTGAGGATAGTGTGGAATTCTATAAAGTAGAATTGGAATTCAGAGGGAACAGTAATTACTCATTGGATGACTCAATCCCGATTCATGTAAGAATGAAAAGGAACTCTCACGGTGGACAGACAGGACACCAATGATGTAATTGTCTCCTTTTTTGTCCTACAGACAAAAATACCCAGATGCATCCCCATTGTTCTGCTAGGACAAATCATTTGACCAGTGAGTCAGGATAGAGATAATGCACTAAACTCTCTCCTGTTCTGTACATTGTCATTAATCAATCAATCAAATGTATTTATAAAGCCCATTTTACATCAGCCGATGTCACAAAGTGCTGTACAGAAACCCAGCCTAAAACCTCAAACTGCAAGCAATGCAGATGTAGAAGCACAGTGGCTAGGAAAAACTCCCTAGAAAGGCCAGAACCTAGGAAGAAACCTAGAGAGGAACCAGGCTCTGAGGGGTGGCCAGTCCTCTTCTGGCTGTGCCGGGTGGAGATTATAACAGAATATGGCCAAGATGTTCAAACGTTCATAGATGACCAGCAGGGTCAGATAATAATCACAATAGTTGTAGAGGGTGCAACTGGTCAGCACCTCAAGAGTAAATGTCAGTTGGCTTTTCATAGCCAATCATTCAGAGTTAGAGACAGCAGGTGCGGTAGACAGAGAGTCCAAAACAGCAGGTCCGGGACAAGGTAGCACGTAAAGTGAACAGATCAGGGTTCCATAGCCGCAGGCAGAACAGTTGAAACTAGAGCAGCAGCACGACCTGCTGGACTGTGGAAACAAGGAGTCATCAGGCCAGGTAGTCCTGAGGCATGGTCCTAGGGCTCAGGTCCTCCGAGAGAAAGAGAGAGAGAAAGAGAGAGAAAAAGAGAGAGAAAAAAAGAGAGAGAGAATTAGAGGGAGCATACTTAAATTCACACAGGATACCGGATGAGACACTAGAAATACTCCAGATATAACAGACTGACCCCAGCCTCTCGGCACATAAACTATTGCAGCATAAATATTGGAGGCTGAGACAGGAGGGGTCAGGAGACACTGTGGCCCTGTCCGACGATACCCCCGGACAGGGCCAAACAGGCAGGATATAACCCCACCTACTTTGCCAAAGCACAGTCCCCACATCACTAGAGGGATATCTTCAAACCACCAACTTACCATCCTGAGACAAGGCCGAGGATAGCTCACAAAGATCTCCCCCAAGGCACAAACCCGAGAGGGGCGTCAACCCAGACAGGAAGATTACGTCAGTGACTCAACCCACTCAAGTGACACACCCCTCTTAGGGACGGCATGGAAGAGCACCAGTAAGCCAGTGACTCAGCCCCCGTAATAGGGTTAGAGGCAGAGAATCCCAGTGGAGAGAGGGGAACCGGCCAGGCAGAGACAGCAACGGAGGTTTGTCGCTCCAGTGCCTTTCCGTTCACCTTCACACCCCTGAGCCAGACTACACTCAATCATAGGACCTACTGAAGAGATGAGTCTTCAATAAAGACTTAAAGGTCGAGACCGAGTCTGCGTCTCTCACATGGATAGGCAGACCATTCCATAAAAATATATCTCTATAGGAGAAAGCCCTGCCTCCAGCTGTTTGCTTAGAAATTCTAGGAACAAGAAGGCTGTCTGTGTCTTGTGACCGTAGCGTAGGTGTAGGTACGTACGGCAGGACCAAATCAGAAAGATAGGTAGGAGCAAGTCCATGTAATGCTTTGTACAGCGTTGGAGAGAAACAGATGACATGTAAGGGATTACAAAAAAACGTAAACAAACACTGTATAGCCTCATAACATGGTTAAAACAATAATTTGTATATCATGGATGGTCAGTCCTTGCATCCATATTGGCTAATCTATACTTCCATATTTCCAAGTCCTATTCTTGAAGATCAAGGTATAACATATATTGGAATGACTGGAATTCTGATAGACTTTGGTTTTTAATGTAAAGTAACATTTGAATCGTATTATTATATGTAGTAGAAAGCGATGGGTTAAAAGAAGCTTACATAGCCAACCCATAAAGTAAAATTTAACATCCATATATGGCCAGCTATATAAACTTTAACATTGATTTATCCTTTAATAGACATTGTTCAATTGGCAACATACATTTGTGTCTTCTTCTAATGCCTCTTAAGGGGAAAGTAATCTAAAAGTAACGGAATGTAATCAGATTACGTTACAGAGTTTGGGTAATCGAAAAGTTACGTTACTGATTACAATTTATTTCCTTAACCAATCGATTGGTTGAACTTTTTAAACGTGTATTTTTCCACATATAGAAACACCCTATGTCATGCCCTGACCATAGAGAGTTTTTATTCTCTATGTTGGTTAGGTCGGGGTGTGATTAAGGGTGGGTTATCTAGGTGAATTCTATTTCTATGTTGGCCTAGTATGGTTCCCAATCAAAGGCAGCTGTTTATCGTTGTCTCTGATTGGGGATCATATTTAGGTAGCCATTTCCCCATTGTGCTTTGTGGGATCTTGTCTATGTATAGTTGCCTGTGAGCAGTATTCTAGCGTCACATTTTGGTTGTTCGTTTTGTTGTTTTGTTCATTGAAGTTTTCTATTCCAAAAAAAGGATGGAAACATACCACGCTGCATCTTGGTCTACTCCTTATGACGAACGTGACACCCTATGTGTTTTATTAAAATCAACAATATGCATTGAGCTTGTCTGATGCTTTAAGCTTACTGTTTGATAAAATAACGCACAAATGAATCAAGAGCCAGAGATCTAGAGGAAGAAAAAAACAGAACCCGACCCAACCATTCTCCTTCTGCTGGCTTTCCTATTCGCAGATTCGGCAACATTTCTCATGTAGAATGGCAATTTATTTTACCATTTATACAGATCAGAATAAACCCAAACTTGTTTCTCACAAGTGTAGAATAGATTGTGAGCTCTGCAAACAATGTGTCCACTCTGACAATGAGAACGGTAAGACTGGAATAATAATATATTGAATGCTTTAACAGAATTGCCCATAACCAAACTAACATTTTATATTAGAAATTATAGGAAATGTACTACTGGTGATATATGTAATGGGGAATTGATTTACACTAACAATCAAATACAAACAATTCACACATGGTGTGATTCCTGGAGAGAGAAGTGCATTGTGCATATGGGCGCTGCATGGTTAATCCTATATCTGCATTGGCCATGCAGCATTTATGGTGATACAGCCTCTGCATAAGTCAGGGCAAACATACTTCTTGCACTACGRAGAGCAGTGCAGAGCTGTTGTCAAGGAAGTGAGTTTATTTATACGGGATGTACCGCCCCCACCTACCGTAAACCAATTATGTTAATGTGGACCTGTACAGAGCCCTTGAATTGTTACAACATTTGGGAGACGCATGGRGATACGGTACAGAGCTTGATTTGGCCTCTGCATGCCTCCTGAGGCTCCGCAATTGCATCACACCCTCCATACGGAGCCTCCACCACATTTTCAGAACAAGCTTTTTAGTCTAGGCCTCCGCAATGGATTAGTTAACTGAGATGGACGCAAATATATATATACACTACCAGTCAAAAGTTTAGACACACCTACTTATTCAAGGGTTTTTCTTTATTTTTACTATTTTCTACATTGTAGAATAATGGCGAAGACATCAAAACTATGAAATAACACATATGGAATAATGTAGTAACCCAAAAAGTTTTAAACAAATATTTGAGATCCTTCAAAGTAGGCCTTTGCCTTGATGACAGCTTTGCACGCTCTTGGCATTCTCTCAACAAGCTTCACCTGGAATGCTTTTCCAACAGTCTTGAAGGAGTTTCCACATATGCTGAGCACTTGTTGGCTGCTTTTCCTTCATGCGGTCTGACTATCATCCCAAACCATCTCAATTGGTTGAGTTGGTGATTGGAGCCAGCATCTGATTTAGCACTCATCACTTCTTATTGGTCAAATAGCCCTTACACTGCCTGGAGGTGTTTTGGTCATTGCCTGTTGAAAGAACAAAATGATATCCACTAAGCGCAAACAGTGATGGATGGCGTATCGTGCCAAGAAGCTGTGGCAGCACCATCTGTTAAGTGTGCCTTGAATTCTAAATAAATCACAGACAGTGTCACCAGCAAAGCACCCCCACGCAATCACACCTCCTCCTCCATGCTTCACGGTGGGAATCACATCTGCGGAGATCATCCATTCACCTACTCTGCATCTCACAAAGACACGGCGGTTGGAACCAAACATCTCTTCTTGTTGGCGTCCTTAAGGAAGCGGTTTCTTTGCAGCAATTGGACCATGAAGGCCTGATTTACACAGTCTCCTCTGAACAGTTGACGTTGAGATGTGTCTGTTACTTGAACTCTGTGAAGCATTTATTTGTGCTGCAATTTCTGAGGCTGGTAACTCTTATGAACTTATCTTCTGGAGCAGAGGTAACTCTGGGTKTTCCTTTCCTGTGGCGGTCCTCATGAGAGARAGTTTCATCATAGTGCTTGATGGTTTTTGCAACTGCACTTGAAGAAACTTTCAAAGTTCTTGACATTTTCTGGATTGATTGACCTTCATGTCTTAAAGTAATGATGGACTGTTGTTTCTCTTTGCTAGGTTGAGCTGTTCTTGCCATAATATGGACTTGGTCTTTTACCAAATAGGGCTATCTTCTGTATACCACCCCTAATCTTGTCACAACACAACTGATTGGCTCAAATGCATTAAAAAGGAAAGAAATACCACAAATGAACTTTTATTAACAAGGCACACCTGTTAATAAGTCATTTAGCAGACGCTCTTATCCAGAGCGACTTACAAATTGGAAAGTTCATACATATTCATACATGTCCCCCCGTGGGGAATGAACCCACAACCCTGGCGTTGCAAGCGCCATGCTCTACCAACTGAGCCACACGGGACCATTAACACTTTTTTGGTTACTATACTACGTGTTTTGGTTACTATACTACTATACTACTATACTACGTYTGTGTTATTTCATAATTTTGATGTTTTCACTATTATTCTAAAATGTKGAAAATAGTAAAAAATAAAGAAAAACCATGGAWTGAGTAGGTGTTTCCAAACTGTTGACTGGTACTGTATATATTTGCTACTGCGCCACTAAAAATATCTCTGTCGACCAACAGCCTATCGACCAAACAATCGACCAGTCAATTAATTGGGGTCATCCCTATCTACCGCTCAGATTTTTTTTTAAACATGACTTAAAAAACATAAGCCTATGCAACATTAACCAATTAAAAACAGTACTGTAGTAATGAGGTTTGTGCAGTAAGCTATAGGCCCAATACATTATCACTGTATATTGGCTACGCTTGACTTGCCCTGCCAATGTTGTTCTTCTCAGACCATTTATAAATTATATTTCAACATTTTCAGTAAATGATCACACTGGTAATAGATAATTTGTTGAATTACTTGTGAGGCACAGCTGAGTGAGCATAATATATWTWTTTTTTTACTGCACTGTTGGCCTGCATCTGAAGGCCAGTCTGAGCGGAGGGAGTAGCGGTGAGAATGCCTCTCACCCGACTGAACCATCCCTCCTCTCTCCCTCCCTCCTCTCTCCATCCCTCCTCTCTCC
>NC_036860.1:64287767-64362269 GCF_002910315.2 Salvelinus sp. IW2-2015
GGAGGCGGAAACAAACTAGGGGTGTAGGGGGGGCTGACAGGAGGGATGGAACTGGCCGGGGGAGAGATGCGCATGATATTGTGGTCGAGGCGCAGATGCCTCCGGTCTCTCAGCCTCCCTCTCTTCCATCCCTCTTCTCTCCTCCTCTCTCTCATTCCCTCTCTCTGCCCTCCTCTCTCTCCCCTCCCTCTCTCCCTCCTCTACTCTCATCCTCTCATGTTACATCCCTCCCCTCCTCTTCCTCCTTCCTCTCCCTTCCTCCTCTTCCTTCCCTTCGCTCTCTCCCTCCCTTCTCTTCTCGCCTCCCCTCCTCTTTCTTCCCTCCTCCCTAGTCCCTCCTCCCTTCTCATCCCTGCCCCATTTTCTCCATTCCCATCTTTCCATCCTGTTCCCTCCCTTTCTCGCCAACTCCATTCCCACCCTCCTCTCCCTCCCTCCATCCCGCCTCTCTCTTTCCATTCCTTCGTTGCCTCCCCTCCTTCTCTCCCCATCCTCTTCACCCATCCCCCTCTCTCCCTCCCTTCCTACCTTCCTCCCTCCTCTCTCATCTCCCTCTCCATCCTCCCACCCTCCTCCTATCCTCCCTCTTCTCTCCTTCTCTCCCTCCCTCTCCTCCTCAATCTCTCTCCATCCCTCCTCTCTCACTCTCCTCTCTCCCCCCTCCTCTCTCACCTCCCTCCTCTCCATCCTCCTCCTCCTCCCTTCCTCCTCTCTCTCACCCTCCTCTCTCCCTCCATCCCTCCATCCCCTCTCTCTCCATCCCATCCTCTCTCCTGCCTCTCTCACGCTCTCGCTCTCTCGCGCCTCCTCTCTCCATCCCTCGTCTCTCTTCCCTCCTCCTTCTCCTCCTTCTCTCCTCTTCCCTCCTCTCTCCCTCCCTCCTCTCTCCCTCCCTCCTCTCTCCCTCCCTCCGCTGAGAAAAGGAGACATAGTCTTCCAGCTGATGGTGAAACTTCGGTCACACTGCATTATTTCTGTCTCATGCACCAATTCATGTTGTTACTCCCATGACCAGAGAAAGTGAAATATACTGTACCTTGATATTAAAAAAGAGAATCCGCAAATAATAACAAAGCAAGCTTATCGAAACGCACATTTTATGGCTTATAAAACTGTTGAACAAAAGTGTTGACAGTGCTGAATAACCACTTAAATGAGTAACCACTTACTCATAAAAACAGCAGCTCTTTGCTGGTCTCTCTCTAGTTTTAAAAGTTTTTAATTGTCACATTATCAACTTTGCTGTGCATTGAGGGTTCTTTTTGCAACTGTGCAAACACGGTGATCTGAGCTATCTGATTGGCCAGCGGTAGACATGTATGTGCACTTGATTTTCTGTCTGGGCCGGCCGGGTAGGCGGAGTTTTACCTTCAGACATATGAAATGGTTAAAAATGGGAACACTTGACCTTCCCGGCGCTAGGGCTGCGGAATCAAGCGCACCCCTATTGAATAAAAACAATAGGAACGCAAGGCTTTATCGTTGGGTTTTTAACAGAAATGTTTGGTGATCGACCGGTTGGTGACCACTGCCCTGAGAGAAGGGGAGTAAATTAGTCCCTGGTGACCTTTGTTCGTTTGTTTGTGTGTGTTTAACTTTTCTATTATTTCTTTATTTTCTTTCTCTCTGCATTGTTGCGAAGGGCCCGTAATTAAGCATTTCACTGTTAGTCTACATCTGTTGTTTCTCTCTGCATTGTTGGGAAGGGCCCGTAATTAAGCATTTCACTGTTAGTCCACACCTGTTGTTTACTAAGCACGTGATGAATAACATTTGATTTTTGATTTGTGTGTATTTGTGTGCGTGTGTGCGCGTGTGCGCGCGTGTGCGTGCGTGCGTGTGTGCGCGTGCGTGTGTGCGTGTGCGTGTGTGTGTTTAGAGTGATTCAAAAGCCGCCCTGAACATGCAATGAAAAGGGAGGAAATGTGTGGTTGAAATAAAGACCATAATGGGTTCCTGTGATCCAGCCTGGATGGAATAGTGAATAGATGTTTTGTGACATGCTTTGAATCATGCTTCTCTCCCATTAACCCTACTCTCTATATGTATGATCTCTCTCACACACACACACACATTCACTCTCTCTCTCTTTCTCACTCTCACACACACACACACACACACACACACACACACTGCACTCCCTCTCTGACACACACATTCTCAACCTCGCTCTTTATCTCTCACTCACCCGTTCACTCGCTTGCTTACACACTCACTAATTCTCTCTCTCTCTCTCCCCCAGTGGATAGCAGGGGGAGTGTCTGCAGTGTGTTCTATGAGCTTTGGCATAAACACATAGTCAGTGGGGGGGGGGGGTGGGGGGAAACATGATGGAAAACATGATGGAAAACAAACCAGCTGTCAGTGGAGCCAATGCCTTTCCACTCCTCTGTCCTCCTTACTTCTTTCCTCTCCTCTCTCCCCATCCTCTCTCCTCTCCCCTCTCTCCCCATCCTCTGTATCTCAGGGTGTCTTGGGTCTTGACTGTAGCCAGGAGGCAGGACCTCTTCAGGGCCTGAGAAGGGCAGGACATGCCCTTCATGTTCTTTTGTTGTAAACACAAAATAAGAAGCATCGCACACCAGTTGCCTTGGTTACTATGTTGTTGTTTTTATATTTTTTATTTTATTGTGTTTTTATTGTTTTTATTGTGGTTTTATTGCAAACCTATGTTTGGTCCATTGACCTTAGTTAGAGAAGGGCTTTGGTATTCATTATTTCAATAAAAATGTTTTTATATATACATTTCTGTAAACACTCCAATGAACCCGAAAGAATGAAAACTCCAATGATGTAAGATACTTGTTCTATTCCTTTTAGGCCTCAGTGTTACACAACGGATACCAGATACCAGAAGATTTCAAATAAAATAAAAACGAGGCAAAGTTATGACTTACCTTTCTTTACAAAGCCAACAGACTTGCACCATTTCATCACCTTTCATCCTCCTGTTCTGCAGTTGAGCTGAGGGAGGAGAGAGGTATGTGGGTTTTATAAAGCTGTATTGATTGTTAAAATTCAGTCAGTATGTCTGTACCTCAGGCTGAGAAGGAACACAGACCAGAACAGAGCAACTCAGAACATGTTGCGTGATAGAAACACCCATTGATAGCAGCATAAGATTACAGGGTAACCATGAAGGAGACTCACAGGGTGTATAGCTACTGTACTGGTAGAATATTCCACAGCACCAGACAGAGATGGAAGCCAGTGAGACAGAATATGCTCACAGGCACACACACACACACACACCGTGAGCGCCAAAAATATTGGGACAGTGACATTTTTTTCCAGTTTTGTCTCTGTACTTCAGCCCTTTGGATTTGAAATGGTACAATGACGATGAGATTAGGATGCAGACTGTCAGTATTTTCATCCATATCAGGTGAACCGTTTAGAGATTACAGCACTTTCTGTGAATAATGATGAGTGAGAAAGTTACAGACGCACAAATATCATACCCCCCCAAAAAATGCTAACCTCCCCTGTAATTGTAATGGTGAGAGGTTAGCACTTTTGGGAGTATATAATATTTGCGTGTCTTTAATTTTCTCACTCATCATTATTCACGATTTGTTCAGGATTAGCCGTAATCATGGTAGCATCCACATTAAGGGCTTCGAAACATATTCTATTCTTATTTACAATAAAAGTGACTCTAAAATGACACAATACATTATTTACCATTCATTTCTATTGGGCACAAAATCATCTGAAACACAACCAAAACAAACAGCAAATGTATCCAACAAGTTTGATGTAGTCATTGCATGCTATGAACATGGAACCAAATACTTCACTTTTACCTACTTTAATACACATAAGGGAATTTGTCCCAATACGTTTGGACCATGTAAAAAAAGTGCTGTAATTTCTAAATGATCACCCGATATGGATGAAATACCCTCAAATTACAGCTGACAGTCTGCACTTTAAACTCATAGTCAGGGTTGCAGGTAGCCTAGTGGTAAGAGTGTTGGACTAGTAACCAAAAGGTTGCAAGATTGAATCCCCGAGCTGACAAGGTAAAAATCTGTTGTTCTGCCCCTGAACAAGGCAGTTAACCCACTGTTCCTAGGCCGTCATTGAAAATAAGAATTTGTTCTTAATTGACTTGCCTAGTTAAATAAAGGTCATATGAAAATAAGAATTTGTTCTTAATTGACTTGCCTGGTTAAATAAAGGTCAAATTAAAATGTAATTGTATCATTTCAAGGTGCTGGAGTAGAGTGCAAAGCTAAAATTGTCACTGTCCCAATAATTTTGGAGCTCACTGTATGTACTGCACGCATTCACGTGTCAAGGAGTAAAGAGCATACCATAAACACATTGAAACGTTGTCAAGGAGTAAAGAGCATACCATAAACACATTGAAACGTTGTCAAAGGAGTAAGAGCATACCATAAACACATTGAAACGTTGTCAAGGAGTAAAGAGCATACCATAAACACATTGAAACGTTGTCAAGGAGTAAAGAGCATACCATAAACACATTGAAACGTTGTCAAGGAGTAAAGAGCATACCATAAACACATTGAAACGTTGTCAAGGAGTAAAGAGCATACCATAAACACATTGAAACGTTGTCAAGGAGTAAAGAGCATACCATAAACTCACTCCACAGCTAACCTGAAATGTTGCGGACGGAGCCATCCAATGGGTACCTTTTGGGAGGCTCAACACATTGAAACGTTGTCAAGGAGAGCGTCGTGTGTGTTGCAGGGCAGTCGGACAGTGGAGGAAGCTAAACTGTTAGCAGGACACTGTTACACGTGCATGTGTAACCGATGTGAAATGGCTAGCTAGGTAGCGGTGGTGCGCGCTAGCAGCCTTTCAGTCGGTGACGTCACTTGCTCTGAAACCTTGAAGTAGTTGGTTTCCCCTTGCTCTGCAAGAGCCACGGCTTTTGTGGAGCGATGGGTAACGATGCTTCGTGGGTGACTGTTGTTGATGTGTGCAGAGGGTCCCTGGTTCGCGAGGGGACGGACGTAAAGTTATACTGTTACACATGCATGGCAAGCTCACACACACACACAAGTGTACTGCACACACGCACACACACACTAACACCATCCGACACACACAAACCTCTTGCATAATGATGGCGGTGTCAGACCCAGAGAGCCCACCACAGGACCATTACCACATGTGTTTGTGATCTGCTGATTTCTAGAAGGAGACTGAGGCTGTGTACCACTGAATATTTCATCCTGCATTCTCCTTTTTCTACTGATTAATAAAGTACAACTACAGACCACTATATATTTTTTAATTTCCTGAAAAACTGAATCTCTCTATTTCTCCATTGATATTTGCCCAGTGAACAATGAGGTAAGAAGACAGTTCTTTCCACTCCAGGGTCCTCATTTATAACCATTATGTCCATTTCACACTAAATATCTGCCTGGCTATTTCTGAAAAGACTGAGCAGGTACAAAAATATTGAGATTTATAAACTTGACGGACGCCATACATACGCATGTTTCCCGTTATAAATCCGACCCCTCCTGAATTTGTGCTTGCGTGAACGAGTATTAAAACTCTGCCAGAAAAACGCCCAAAATTCACTTTATATGGTGACAATAATGCCCTTATTTGCTGTATACCTTGGAAGTATTGGAATTAGGACAAGAGAGTTCCTGAAAGAAAAATACAATAGAAAATTGTTGTAGACCTGTAAACAGATTCAATTCAATAATGTTTTGTGTTAACCTAAAGATGCTCCACTGCCCACAAAATGTTAAACACTGTCTAGTATGTCTAATCGAAAAAATGATTAACTTCAGTGGTAGCCTACATACACACTTCAAAGCTATTCATCTGTTACATTCTAATGTACACAATGCATTCACAAAGTATTCAGACCCCTTGACTTTTTCCATATTTTGTTAAGTTACAGCCTTATTTTAAAATGTATTAAATCTTTTTTGCAAATTTATAAAATAAAAAAAACAGAAATATCACATTTTAATAAGTATTCAGGCCCTTTACTCAGTACTTTCTTGAAGCACCTTTGGCAGCGATTACAGCCTCGAGTCTTCTTGGGTATGACGCTACAAGGTTGGCACACCTGTATTTGGGGAGTTTCTCCCATGCTTCTCGGGAGATCCTCTCAAGCTCTGTCAGGTTGGATTGGGAGCGTTGCTGCACAACTATTTTCAGGTCTCTCCAGAGATGTTCGATCAGCTTCAAGTCCGGGCTGTGGCTGGGCCATTCAAGGACATTCAGAGACTTGTCTTAAAGCCACTCCTGCATTGTCTTGGCTATGTGCTTAGGGTTGTTGTCCTGTTGGAAGGTGAACCATCGCCCCAGTCTGAGGTCCTGAGCGCTCTGGAGCAGGTTTTCATCAAAGATCTCTCTGTACTTTGCCCCGTTCATCTTTCCCTCCCAGTCCCTGTCGCTGAAAAACATCCCCACAGCATGATGCTGCCACCACCATGCTTCACCGTAGGGATGGTGCCAGATTTCTTCCAGATGTGATGCTTGGCATTCAGGCCAAATAATTAATCAGACCAGAGAATCTTGTTTCTCATGGTCTGAGAGTCTTTAGGTGCCTTTTGGCAAACTCCAAGCGGACTGTCATGTGCCTTTTACTGAGGAGTGGCTTCCGTCTGACCACTCTACCATAAAGGCCTGATTGGTGGAGTGCTGCAGAGATGGTTGTCCTTCTGGAATGTTCTCTCATCTCCACAGAGGAACTCTACAGCTCTGTCAGAGTGACCATTGGGTTCTTGGTCACCTCCCTGACCAAGGCCCTTCTCACCCGATTGCTCAGTTTGGCCGGGCGGCCAGCTCTAGGAAGAGTCTTGGTGGTTCCAAACTTCTTCCATTTAAGATTGATGGAGGCCACTGTGTTCTTGAGGACATTCAATGCTGCAGAAATGTTTTGGTACTCTTCCCCAGATCTGCGCCTTGACACAATCCTGTCTCTGAGCTCTACGGACCCCATGGCTTGGTTTTTGCTCTGACAACTGTGGGACCTTATATAGACAGGTGTGTGCCTTTCCAAATCATGTCCAATCAATTGAATTTACCACAGGTGGACACCAATTAAGTTGTAGAAACATCTCAAGGATGATCAATGGAAACAGAATGCACCTGAGCTCAATTTCGAGTCTCATAGCAAAGAGTCAGAATACTTATGTAAATAAGTTATTTTTGTGGGGGGGTTACATAAAATTGTAAAAACATGTTTTCGCTTGTCATTATGCGGTATTGTGTGTAGATTGATGAGGAAAATATTTCTTTAATCCATTTTAGAAGAAGGCTGTAACATAACAAAATGTTGAAAAAGTCCAGGGGTCTGAATACTTCCTGAATGCACTGTTTAATATACTAAACCGCTACTTAAAATACTAGCCTATCTAATAGGCCCAATTAAATGAGAGATGCACATGGTCATTTGTTGTAGGCTACAGCTTCTTCAGGAATATGAACCCATCATGGCCTGAAAACGTGGTGAGGAATGTGTTCAGAAAATTGTCAATATTTATTATAAATGAAAAATTGTTTACTTGAGACATTTGAAATTAGAGTAGGCTATTCAGACCTAAAACAAGTACATGGAAAAGGTAAACCGTCTGTTCTACATTAAAATGCGCTCCGGATGGGATCACATATATCAAAATACTAGAAATAGTGTATCTATTTACTACTGTTAAGTGGGTCCAATTAAATGAGAGATGTGATGTTGTAGGCCCACAGGCAACTTTGCGAGTATCAACCATGACAGTCAGAAAAGTTGAGTCATTTATTATTTAATGATCATGAAAATTGAATAGGAAATAGATGCATATTTCTAATTATTTTAGCTCTTCTCACTAACGCCAAATGATTGCATCTTGTTATTATATTTACCTTTTGTTGTTGTTGTTATGAACAAGCGTGTCATACCCCACACCCATCTGCACAAAATACCTGGCTTCTTGCCTGCTTGCAAAGCAATACTTCAACCACTAGAAACCCTGCATATTCCTGATCTAAAGTGTCCAGGAAGCTAAGCACATTCTCATGTCAAGTTCCATTTTTATAAATGACAACTTTTGTATGAAAACTGGCGCACGTCTGTTTTGTGGCATTTTTTGGACATACGCAAGGTTAATAAAAGAGTCCCCACGTGTAGCTGTAGCTACAATAAAATACCAACTCCACAATATTGGGCTCCCAAGTGGTGCAGCGGTCTAAGGCTCTGCATCTCAGTGCTAGAGGCGTCACCATAGACACCCTGGTTTGAATCCAGGCTGTATCACAACCAGCCGTGATTGGGAGTCCCATAGGGCGGCGCACAATTGGCCCAGTGTCGTCCGGGTTTGGACGGTGCAGGCCGTCATTGTAAATAATAATTTGTTCTTAACTGACTTGCCTAGTTAAATAAAGGTTCAACAAAAAWWTTTAAATGATGATGTCATGAATCCGGCAAACTTGTAAGTGGTAAGGCACCTGGTGGGTTATAGAAGAAACTGGGTTCACTGTTCAGATGTGTCCATTTAACAGTATCAACACAGCATCCCCATTAATCAACAGCATTATATTCAACAGTATCATCTTGGGTACCAAGGAGTTTGTGCTTGTGAGGTAAAAACACCTGCTATATTCCAGTGCATAAATTGTTATAAAAAATATCAGTAACACATCTCATTCAATATCACCCAATTCTTTATTTTTCCCCAAAATTCAGATTTTCATAATTAAACATGAAACATTTTCATAATTAAACAAGGGTATGACTGTTGTTTTTTAAAGATTTGTGCTTGAGCCCTTCTGACTTGAAAAGCTGTTGTCTGTCGACTGGTGAAATAGATTTGTTAATGCCGCCGTCTAGTGGTCAAAGGGTACCATCACACTTAGTGAAGGGAAACCGGTCATGGGGCTTTCACCAAATTGTGCCGGAAAACGGGTTTAACACAATGCACATTAGTGACATCTGCTGGTCAGCAATGAAAAGCAGCGTTTGATGTTCATGTATACGTGTTTTTCTACAATATTAATAAAATCTCCGTTGCGAGGCAGCTAACCGCGGAAGCCTTGTTCACACTGCAGGCCTTAATTCTCAAATTAATTTAGTTTTTCAAATCCGTTTTGGACTACTGAATGTCAAATAGCAAGTTACAAGTGACCAAATCTGATGTGTGTGTGTTCAGACAACAGTCATTTGACAAGGCTACGCTAGTTGTCATAGTAACGATGGGTGTGTGCAGTGGTGCAGGCTGATTGTTGGTGGTGCTTGTGCTTCCTATCTATCGCTCAGAAGTTATGTAGCAGTGGAGGCTGGTGGGATAAACTATAGGAGGACAGGCTCATTGTAATGGCTGGATTGGAATCAGTGGAACGTGTCAAACATGTGGTTTACATATGTTTAATACCATTCCAGCATTTCCACTGTTATATTGCAAGCTAAGGTGACAACAATGCCTGCAGTGGATGTTCCCCAGTTGCTTTGAATGTTCAAAATCATAGGGTAAGAACACTTCTAAAAACCTCAAAGAATAAGATGATCCAACATTCAAAATGAGTCCTATAGCTGTTCAGCTTTCTAGCACATTCACTAATTTGTTTGTAAACAATTAACAAGCTAATTAGCTACCACTGTCAACAGAGTAGTAGCTAGCAAGCTAAGCTAAGTTATGCCAAATACTGAAAGTCTAAAAAACACTTGAGGGCAAATAAATCAGATTTGACCCTTCAGACACCAGTCACATGGCCAAAAAGATTTGTATCTGACTTCAAACCACCAACAAATGTGGCTTGAAGTATCTGATTCCATTTGCTTTTTGGTTGTCTCAGGAACTAGATCCAGGGCACCTGTACACCCACGACATCGTTTTAAAAGGGTTTGTCTTTTAAGACTTTGAACTGCAGTCTGATAGTAGTAAAGCCAGGACAAGCTCACATTTCTAGCCCAATGACCAGTCAAAACCCACCCAAAAGGCCGACAACTAGCCCACATTTGTTTTTACAGCAAGAGAGAAGTTGCCATATCTATACTAACTAACCATTTTCCCATAACGTTATCAAACGTTATGGGAAAATCAATTAAGAAGGAATATCATAGTAACTTGTAACGAAGTTAGAAGCAACATTTGGGTTGCCTCAAAATAATAATAATTTTCAGTTGTTATAAAGGAATTTGAATATGTGGCAAGAGAAAAGATAAGTAACATTACATTTTACTGTTCTAATTACAGTGGTAAGCAGTTTACAATAGCAATAAGGCACCTCACGGGTATATGGTATATGGCCAATACACCACGGCTAAGGGCTGTTCTTACCTACGACGCAATGTGGAGTGCCTGGATACAGCCGTTAGCTGTGGTATATTGGCCATATACCACAAACCCGTGAGGTGCCTTATTGCTATTGTAAACTGCTTACCACTGTAATTAGAACAGTAAAATGTAATGTTTTGTCATGTCCGCCAAAAAGTAAAACCTCAACATCAATATATGGAGTCAACATACAAGTGTAAGTAAAAACGAATGTAAATCAATTAGAAATTGTGCTACTAATGCACATGACGGAACAAACACATCTCGTAAAAATTATGTTTTTGTTTGGTTAGCTTTTGGAAATTGTAGGAATAAAACATTTTCCTTCTTCAGAAGATCCAGCTAGACAGGTTAACGTTATTTAGCTAATTCATTTGCTAGCTATCATACAGTAGACATATATTAATAATTATATATTTAATGTAAGTATACATACAATCATAATTGACTGTAGCTCATATAAAGCACCCACAAGGCACCGGTGGCTGAAAACACAATAATCGCGGGATGAACAAGTGACGAATTTCCGGTTAAGGGGCGGTCCATTTAAAACCTTTCCTTCCTCGCCCTGCAAGTGTATACTCGTCAGACGTCATCAGAAGTGTCCCCTTAATTTTAGGACTGAGGGGCTAGAGTGTGTTTGGACTGCTGCCTCATTTACCAAACAGGTTCGCACCTTCCATCATGCTTCCTTTTTTGGGGGTTTTAAGGTGAATCTATGGCATTATTTAGGATGCTTAAGACAGAAGCTTATACTTTACTAAATAAAACGAGTTGTTTGAACAACAATGTGCAGAAAGTGTGATTTCACATAAAAAGATTGTGAAAATAATGTTTCCCCGGAAATTGACCACATGCCCTGGATCTAGTTCCTGAGACCCCGACTCTACCTGCTGAGCTACCGTTCAAGTGACGCTACATGAAACACATCCTGACTAAACTGTAAGGTGTCCATAGAGGTCGGTGTAAGAAAGCAACTTGGAATAGAAGAAAGAACCTGAAATCAGTGGGATCTCGCATTTGAAACATACAATTTGAAAAAACATGCGATCAAACGAAGCTTCGACAGTCCTAATCATACTTCGACCCATAATATACTGAGGACCAATGAAAATGCCATGCGTGTATCGTTGTACGTTTTCTGGGCGCGGGAACGAGAGAATTAGAAAAAATACAGGGAAATGGAGACAAACACCCCACGAAATATAGTTTACGTCTTTCTCCGATATGCTTAATTTGCCTTTTATGTGGCTAATACTGTACTTCGAGTGGTATGGAGACAGAACGCAGTTCTGAAATCTGTGGCAATGTCCCAGATGTAAAAGTGTCAACACCAAAGCGGGAGGGCTTTTCCACAGTTAAAGGAGCTCATAAAATATGCGAATTAAATTTATTTTGGGTAGCAGACATATACAACAAAATGTACAATGTGGACCCAGAGGATATCACTTGAAGGTATTAATTAAAACGCTTGTTTCCAAAGTGGTCCTCGACGGTAAAAAACAACAACAACAAAAACACATAATGACAATACAAAATTACAAACAATCATAAATACATTAATTTATATTGACATCCTAAAAAGTGGCACTATTCACTGCACTTCTCCCTAACCTTAAACATCAACCATATTCATTTCACATTAAAACAATCTATTAATTGAACGTCACAACGATCCTTCAAATCAATACACCTGACCAGCAGTAGGGGGCAGTGGAGTGGTTTCTTTGACTTAGACAACCTTGTCCAAATGAAAAACTTTGCCTGCTTTTTAAAGCTATTTTTACTTTTTCTTTGCTTGATCTCTAAGGGAAGGCTATTCCATAGACAAATGCCTGTATGGAAAAACGTGCTCCTCGCAGTACTGTTAACTCTTGGGAGTTTACAAGACATAACACTGGCTCTGGTATTGTGACTGTGTTGATTATAGACCATATCAATGTGGTTTTTCACGATCATTTAAGATGTCAAACATATGATTATGTCCACTCTGGACTCCAAAGGCAACAAGCCCACCTCCCTGAACTCCTGTACCCCTATGTGGGTCCTAGGGGGAACATTCAGCATATAACATTCTTGTGCTCATTAAGCATAGTAGACTGGAAACTTTGTCCTCTGTTACCATGCTCAGCTCAAAAAAGTCAAACTGTGTTCCACAAAATTACTAATGAGTTGTGCACTGGGCAGGTTCATAACTACCTCTGTTGTAGCTTGGGGTGACACCATGTTGTAATTGCTCCAAATTCAAGCTTCTTCTTTCAGCTGTAGATAACTAACATCGTTATTTTTCATTTAGTTAGCTAGAAGGTTGTTGTCATGCTACATCATCCTTGCCGCTAGGTGGCGGTAATGTAGCATTACTGAAACATTATCAACAAAATGGTTACGGGTTTGAAAACTGTCAGAGGGTACTAGCATAGATAGAACAATGAGCACATCTTTGGTATTAGTGCACTTTCATCAAGGTACTATGGACTTTGCTTTGCCACAAATTAACTGGCAGAGATTACTAGTGCAGTAAGGTACCTTCATTAAAGTGCACTTGTACCTTCTGCCTGTTAATTTGTGGCAAAGCAAAGTACAAAGTGTGGCACCATTCAATATCTAGGTTTATTAATCTAGGTTTATTTCAAACGTATCATATCATAACCTCTAACACAACTTGGTGATGGTATCTTGAAAGTAATCTACCTGCCTTATCTCTAGGTCTAGATGTCTGATAACCAGACCAGATTATTATACAGCCTGAGATGTGGCATGTGGAAATATTCCATATAAGTTATAGGCCAAGGATTTAACTGAATAGGATATTACAGATGCACAATCGAGAGCATCCTGTCGGGCTGTATCACCGCCTGGTACGGCAACTGCACCGCCCTCAACCGCAAGTCTCTCCAGAGAGTAGTGAGGTCTGCACAACGCATCACCAGGGGGCAAACTACCTGCCCTCCAGGACACCTACAGCACCCGATGTCACAGGAAGGCCAAAAAGATCATCAAGGACAACAACCACCCGAGCCAACTGCCTGTTCACCCCGCTATCATCCAGAAGGCGAGGTTAGTACAGGTGCATCAAAGCAGGGACCGAGAGACTGAAAAACAGCTTCTATCTCAAGGCCATCAGACTGTTAAACAGCCATCACTAACACAGAGAGGCTGCTGTCAACATACAGACTCAAATCTCTGGCCACTTTAATAAATGGACTTAATAAAGGTATCACTAGTCACGTTACATAACGCCACTTTAATAATGTTTACATACCCTACATTACTCATCTCATATGTATATACTGTTCTATACCATCTACTGCATCTTGCCTATGCCGTTCGGCCATCGCTCATCCATATATCTATATGTACATATTCATTCCTTTACATTTGTGTGTATAAGGTAGTTGTTGTGAATTTGTTAGACTACTTGTTAGATATTACTGCATGGTCAGAACTAGAAGCACAAGCATTTCGCTACACTCACATTAACATCTGCTAACCATGTGTATGTGACCAATAAAATATGATTTTATTTTATTTGACTCAGGATACTAAAACATCCATTCCAGCTCCAAGTCACCTGTAAGTCTACTGATGTGGAATCGCTTTTGCATATCACTCACACATACACACATCCTAGTCCTTGTGTCTTTCCCATGTCCAGACCTCAAGTACTGGCCATGTCAACCCTGAAGAGGAGATGGAGGACCTGAAGAGGAGACGGGCAGAGTTAAACTCAGAGATTACACTGCTGGAGAAAGAGTGCGTACAAGTGGAGAATTACTAGAATAGAGTTGACATTAGATCATGATCATTCATTCAGATGTGCTTCACTATTACTACTCTACTAAATGGTAGGAAAATATTATACTTCTATCAAAGCTGATATAGATTGTGGCAGAGTAGTTAGTGTGTGTGAAGACGTGTGTGTGTGTGTTTTATCTGATAGTGTCCTAATATTACTGATAACATTAACACTTAGTTTTCATACTGTGATCTGTTATTACCAACCATATACTTGGCAGTATAGGTGAAACCATGTGTGAGGGATGAACTGTCTGTATGTCTATAGTGGGATCACAGTTGTTGAGTTGGAGCAGCACATTGACCTGCTGCATGAGTACAACAACGTCACAGACATCGGACAATCACTAGTAGACAGGATAGGTAAGGCCTACACACGCACACACACACACACACACACACACACACACACACACACACACACACACACACACACACACACAACACACACACACACACCACACACACACACACACACACACACACACACACACACACCACACACACACACACAACACACACAACACCACACCACGCATTCACAAGGTCACACACAAATCCCCATCTCACTATCTTTATCTCTCTCACGCACATACACACTAGGTACTAACTACTCTACCGTAATCTTATCAGCTTTGGTCAAAGTATATATAATTTCCATCCAGTAGATTAGCCACAGTCCTTAAAGAACATGTAAATTAGCCAATGATTGGGCTCTAATTTCAAATCGTTCAACTCTATTCTACTATGGTAAGTCCCCAGTGGATCTAATTTCAAATCATTCAACTCTATGCTACTTTACTAATTCCCCAGTGGAGTCTTGTCTTATTCAGGGACAAGTATTTGCAAAATATTGTTGAATGACTGTTGGCACCTGTCTGCTGACACTGAGGAAGTGTGTTAAGGTTCACATGGAGGGTGTTCTAATCACAGCAGATCTGTCACATCTATCTTTGTCTCAGGTTGGTTATTAGTTCATATTGAATATTAGAAGTAAACTGTTTTTCCCCAGTTGATGTTACTGGTGAAAGAAAGTCAACCATTTATTCCTATTAGTTTATACGTATTGCTTCTTAAAGAGTCCACTGTCTTTCTTTCCCAGCTAGCCACTGCACAGTACCCCTCAGACAGACAGTACAGCAATGTCAAGAGTATGATAATACCATCCTTCTACACCACAGTGTGAAGCAGCAGTGGTGCCGTTTCCCTCTTCACAGAGAGAGCCTTTCAGAGTGTCCTAAGCTATTCTACTCTGCTCTTTGACTGTGGGCTGAATGAGCTGTCTGGGGGTTAGTGGTAGGGGTGGCCTGTTGCAGGCAGTCATAGAGGTCATAGCGGACAGAGTCTACAGCGGATGTCGTTCTGGCCCTGGGTCGGTCGGTCAGTCTGGCTGGGAAGACAAGTATGCCTCTGTGTGTGTTGCAGACCTGGGTTCAAATACTATTCGAAATCTTTCAAATACTTCTAGCATTTGTATTTTCCTGCCTGGAGTGTCATATGACAGGGTTTTCGGACTATTCTATTTGTTCCATTAAGCCAGGCAAGCTCAATCAAGCACAGATAAAGTATTTAGAGTGCCTTCAGAAAGTATTCATACCCCTTGAAATATTCCACATTTTTGTTGTTACAGCCTGAATTRAAAATGTATTAAATCAACAACAAAAAATCTCACCCATCTACACACACAATACCCCATGACAAAGTGAAAACATGTATTTTTTAAATTTTACCAAATGTATTAAAAATGAAATACAGAAATATCTAATTTACATACAGTACCAGTCAAAAGTTTGGACACGCCTACTTATTCCAGGGTTCTTCTTTATTTTTACTATTTTCTACATTGGAGAATAATAGTGAAGACATCAAAACTATGAAATAACACACATGGAATCATGTAGTAACCAAAAAAGTGTTAAACAAATCAAAATATATTTTAGATTCTTCAAAGTTGCCACCGTTTGCCTTGATGACATCTTTGCACAGTCTTGGCATTCTCTCAACCAGCTTCATAAGGTAGTCACCTGGAATTTGTGGTATTTATTTTCTTCTTAATGCGTTTGAACCAATCAGTTCAAGACCAATGTATTTTTCGCAGCTTTTCTTAAGTCTCTTAAAATAGTCAACATTGCTGGAGAAAATGGTAGGGGGGGAATACAGAAGATAGCCCTATTTGGTAAAAGACCAAGTCCATATTATGGCAAGAACAGCTCAAATAAGCACATGGTCAGTCAATATCGAAAATTTCAAGAACTTGAAAGTTTCTTCAAGTGCAGTCGCAAAACCATCAAGCGCTATGATGAAACTGGCTCTCATGAGGACCGCCACAGGAAAGGAAGACCCAGAGTAACCTCAGCTGCAGAGGATTCTGCAGTATGAACTCTAAAGAGTTACCAGCCTCAGAAATTGCGCCCCAAATACAGTTGAAGTCGGAAGATTACATACACTTAGGTTGGAGTCATTAAAACTCGTTTTTCAACCACTCCACAAATGTCTTGTTAACAAACTATAGTTTTGGCAAGTCGGTTAGGACATCTACTTRGTGCATGACACAAGTAATTTTCCCAACAATTGTTTACAGACAGATTATTTAACTTATAATTCACTGTATCATAATTCCAGTGGGTCAGAAGTTTACATACACTAAGTTGACTGTGCCTTTAAACAGCTTGGAAAATTCCAGAAAATTATAATTATAAATCTGATAGGCTATTTGACATAATTTGAGTCAATTGGAGGTGTACCTGTGGATGTATTTCAAGGCCTACCTTCAAACTCAGTGCCTCTTTGCTTGACATCACGGGAAAATCAAAAGAAATCAGCCAAGACCTCAGAAAAAAAATTGTAGACCTCGACAAGTCTGGTTCATCCTTGGGAGCAATTTCCAAATGTCTGAAGGTACCACGTTCATCTGTACAAACAATAGTACGCAAGTATAAACACCATGGGACTACGCAGCCGTCATACCGCTCAGGAAGGAGAATCGTTCTGTCTCCTAGAGATGAACATACTTTGGTGCGAAAAGTCCAAATCAATCCCAGAACAACAGCAAAGGACCTTGTGAAGATGCTGGATGAAGCAAGTACAAAAGTACCTATATCCACAGTAAAACAAGTCCTATATCGACATAACCTGAAAGGCCGCTCAGCAAGGAAGAAGCCACTGCTCCAAAACCGCCATAAAAAAAGCCAGATTACGGTTTGAAACTGCACATGGGGACAAAGATCGTACTTTTTGCAGAAATGTCCTCTGGTCTGATGAAACAAAAATAGAACTGTTTGGCCATAATGACCATCGTTATGTTTGGAGGAAAAAGGGGGATGCTTGCAAGCCAAAGAACACCATCCCAACCGTGAAGCACGGGGTTGGCAGCATCATGTTGTGAGGGTGCTTTGCTGCAGGAGGGACTGGTGCACTTCACAAAATAGATGGCATCATGAGGGAGGAAATTGATGCGGATATATTGAGCTACATCTCAAGACATCAGTCAGGAAGTTAAAGCTTGGTCGCAAATGGGTCTTCCAAATGAACAATGACCCCAAGCATACTTCCAAAGTCGTGGCAAAATGGCTTAAGGACAACAAAGTCAAGGTATTGGAGTGGCCATCACAAAGTCCTGACCTCAATCCCATAGAAAATTTGGGGGCAGAACTGAAAAAGGGTGTGCGAGCAAGGAGGCCTACAAACCTGACTCAGTTACACCAGCTCTGTCAGGAGGAATGGGCCAAAATTCACCTAACTTATTGTGGGAAGCTTGTGGAAGGTTACCCAAAACGTTTGACCCAAGACAATTTAAAGGCAATGCTACCAAATACGAATTGAGTGTATGTAAACTTCTGACCCACTGGGAATGTGATGAAAGAAATAAAAGCTGAAATAAATCATTCTCTCTACTATTATTCTGACATTTCACATTCTTAAAATAAAGTGGTGATCCTAACTGACCTAAGACAGGGAATTTTTAATAGGATTAAATGTCAGGAATTGTGAAAAACTGAGTTTAAATGTAGTTGGCTAAGGTGTATGAGTTCAAGTAACAGACACATCTCAACATCAACTGTTCAGAGTACTGTGTGAATCAGGCCTTCATGGTCGAATTGCTGCAAAGAAACCACTACTAAAGGACACCAATAAAAAGAAGAGACTTGCTTGAGCCAAGAAACACGAGCAATGGACATTAGACCGGTGGAAATGTGTTCTTTGGTCTGATTTTTGATTCCAACCGTCGTATCTTTGTGAGACGCGGTGTGGGTGAACGGATGATCTCCGCATGTGGATTTCCCACCGTAAAGCATGGAGGAGATGGTGTTATGGTGTGGGGGTGCTTTGCTGGTGACACTGTCTGTTATTTATTTAGAATTCAAAGCACACTTAACCAGCATGGCTACCACAGCATTCTGTAGCGATACACCATCCCATCTGGTTTGGGCTTAGTGGGACTATCATTTGTTTTTCAACAGGACAATGACCTAACACACCTCCAGGCTGTGTAAGGGCTATTTGACCAATAAGGAGAGTGATGGAGTGCTGCATCAGATGGCCTGGCCTCCACAATCCCCCAACCTCAACCAAATTGAGATGGTTTGGAATGAGTCGGACTGCAGAGTGAAGGAGAAGCAGCCAACAAATGCTCAGCATATGTGGGAACTCCTTCAAGACTGTTGGAAAAGCATTCCAGGTGAAGCTGGTTGAGAGAATGCCAAGAGTGTGCAACGCTGTCACCTAGGCAAAGGTTGGCTATTTGAAGAATTGTTTAACACTTTTTTGGTTATTACATGATTACATATGTGTTATTTCATAGTTTTGATGTCTTCACTATTATTCTACAATGTAGCAAATAGTAAAAAAAATCTGAAAAACCCTTCAATGAGTAAGTGTTATGTGTATAAAGCAACCGCACCTGCTTTATGTCAGACTGACAGTGTCTGGAGGAAGTGTTTACGCAGAATTAAGAGAACTTAATGGAGGAATCTTTGTTTTAAACTTGCTCTCCTACATGGCACTGATATAAGAGGGTTATGCATTTGATTCCTTTGTGTTTAGGTACGCCCACATTTAGTATGTAAATATAAAAACCTGCCTCTGAAGTTCCGGTGAAAATGAAGCTCTTCTCTGTTTCCAAATTTAGCGCTCGCAAGTTTATGGGTCCAGTATAAACATAGGCCTAATACAAAACACATAATTTTAGTATAAAACAGCTTCATAAAAAACAATTTTAGTATAAAACAGCTTTATAAAAACATAATTTGAGTATAAATGTGTTATTTTCTAATTAAGTTATTCTTGAAGGTTGAAAAATACAATAAAAAGATAATACTTTTGCAGTATAAATGTGTTATTTTCTAATTAAGTTATTCTGGAAGGTTAAAAAATCCAATAAAAAGATAATACTTTTGCAATATAAATGTTCCTACATTTGTATTATCAGATGCTTTTATTTTTGTCTGCAAATTATGTCATGGGTGCGTGTACAGAGAGAAAGTGATATGTCCTCTTCTCTATCTACACACTCTTAGTAAAAAGGTGATATCTAGGACTTTAACGGGTTCTTCGGCTGTCCACATAGGTTAACTCTTTAAAGAACCCTTTTGGGTTCCATGTAGAACACTTTTTTTCATAGAGGGTTCTACATGGAACCCAAAAAGTTTATCCTGTGGGAGCAGTCGAAGAGCCCTTTAGGAACCCTTTCTTCTGAGAGTGCAGTGTCTTTAGAGGTTGTCTACTCTATGCTAGTCCACAGCCACATTGGCTCCTATTGTAGGAGGAAGTTGTGAAGGTCACCGAATGAGAATGAGGCGTTTCCCCGTAATCTATGTGGGAAAACACTGATAACGTGTTGTCTTGGGCACTTAGTGACTGTTAGAAGTGCTGCTGCACCTCCCAGATGATTCAATGATTAGTAGGCTATGCCTACTGGTGTCTTCTCTTGTTATCTGATCTTCTGCATTTCTCGAAAAGAATAGTGTCCTCTGACCCTGCACTGTCCTGGACAGGTTTTTATACTGTACATGTTGTCATGCTGTAGAAATAGGATATAGCAAGCAACCGCTAGGCACCCTCATTGAATACGAATTGTATGATACTAGTCAAAAAGGGCTTTCTGTAATGATCAAATGTTACCCTGTGATCATTTTAGCAGTCTTTTTAAATATTCAGTTGTCTGCAGTGACTTACTGTACTGCAATAGAACTATGTGGTTATGGTGTAAAAATAATGCCTTTCTGAACTCTGCACCTCGGTCCATATCCGAGCATCCAAACTGTGCCAATGCTGCGTCGTTGCGCTCTAGTGGAGGCCAGTGTTTTATTATAGGAAGAATAGAACTGCCGTTATGCGCAGGTCTGGTACAGTTCCAACGTTCACCAGCGGCTCCTCGAGTGGTGGTGGTATGACTGTATACGCAAATCTCCCCCACCCATAGGATTTGTAGCTATGTGGGTTTAATGCGCGTCACACAGTCCTGCAGCAGGCCCGTGTCGGTGTCACAACCAGCTGGAATGAGGCGTGCACTCACTCGTCGAAAGAAGGGCCACATTTCCTTGATTGTGAAATTTATGCTGTAGCAAGCTCCACCTCTATGGGAAGCAATTATAAACTATGGGTAATTTGATTGGTCCTAGCGCTAGTCTTTCTTCGCTGCTTACACATAATACCGGTGGATACGGAGGACGGCTCAACTAAGAAAAATGATAAGGTCATTCGAATTACTGTAGCGAGCGAGTTTATTGCTACAATGAAACTGAAAAAATTGTACTGGCGATAGGAATGAACGGATGATTTATATAGAGGCAAAGTCGAACCAAGGAGGCAGGCAAATTTGATATAAATACGCCGGAGGGGTGGCAATGCGCTGTTATCGGAGACCCCTGTGTCTGTCAATGTGCAAGTAGACGCCAGAGCGGTGGAAGGTTTTGCTAAAGCAATCAAGGTGGAATTGTACAAAACAAGTTCCACGTCCGGTGTAATACGCACATTACTGTGTTTGTGGGGGACGTGAAACAAGGTAGGCCTCATAACACTTGTAATTTCTATATCATTCAATGGTCTGGGTTTCCGGATCCATTATTAGCCTATTTAGTAGCCTAGCCTAGTGAAGTCTGAATAGCTCAGGCTTCACCCAACTGTCCTTTATCAACCTTGCCAGTGTATATATGGAAGAAAGCCTGTGTTTGAATGGACCAGGTTTGATTCTGTTGGACCATTTATTTTCCGTTTTGTAGGCCTACCCTAACGTTATACAGCGATCAGTGCCAAGAGTGCAGTTGGCGGAAAACGGGATACAGTCAGCAGCGTTGACACAATACATTTAGAGGCTACAGGATAGCCACCACTCCAGTCTAGTGTGCCGTTCGTTGCGCTCCACTTATCATCTTACCATAAATGGACAACGGGTACGTACGATCGAATGGAGATGTAACTGTTCTGATTAGGTTATATTTGGTAGGCTCGCGCACATGGCGTAGCTGCTGGTGATGGGCTCGAGCTTTTTTATTTGATGTATTTCCCATCAGCAGTGAGCACGCCTCTCTCGCCACTACCGCAGTACTGCTGCTTCTATAACGCTACGGTGCGTTAAACCATATAGTTTATAGATCAGGTTATTAAACATTCACCTTTTTCTGATGTTGGATGATGATGATTTATAGCCAAGTAAATAGTAATATTATTTAATCGCAGCAATGTTTCACCCTCTATTGAGGGCCATAGCCTTAGCTACATTATAAATGTATGTATTGCCATGTTGGCCAGACAGAGCATGTAATATCCCTCGTTTCGCATGATGATGAGCACTTTGACGCACGCGATCATAACTAATTCTGCTCCCCCTTCATAACGGAAATATATATCTCATAAACAAAAATGATGTGCTATTGTTGACACAGGTACCAACTATTGTTACCGCATGTGTCCTCTGGATCTGTGCTGGCTCTAGTCTCTGAGTCCGACAGTAAATCATCTATTTTAATGTCATCTGTGAGCCCAAGCTTGTGCTGTAAATGGACAGGATGTCCAGACAAGAACCATAATAAACAACATTTCTCTCCGGTGCTGCATACCGACATGACGCTATTGGTCCAAAGCCAATTTTATAATTCTTTGATACCAACATATACCTAATGTACCTTTGGCCTAGTTTTTACATCGACTGTGGTGCTGGCCTGGTACCTGGCCAGGAAGACTTCTTAGGTCAGAACAGTCACAAACTGGACCTTGCAGAGACAGACAAGCATAGGGCCTATCCATAATTGCATGTAGTGGTCTAAATCTGGAAGTGATAAATAAATAGGAACACCTTTTAAAGGGGAGGGGGATAAAGGGCCACTGTTCCACCCCTTGTGTATTGCGCTGTCATGGTGTATTTGTTGGGATTTAGGGATTTAGAACAGAGAAAGTGAGGCCCCTCTCCCCTGATGGAGAAAACCCTGGATGAACTGAACTGATCTACAACTAGATGTGATTCCTGCTCAGGAAAGGCTTGAAGGTAGCAGAGGTTGTTTTTGGTCACCCTCTGTAGCCCTTTCCTGTAGTCAATGACCAATAGCACCCTCTTTGGCCTCTTGGGTGGAAAGTTATTCATATTTTTCATAATTACTTTTTTAATGAAATTCCTGTCTTTCTATGTCAAACAGTTTTGTTATATTTCAGTCTTCTGTGATGTATATAAAGTGTAATATTGGGATGCAAACTCAAAACTGAATACATTTCAACTCTATACCTGACAAGGTACAGGTCTCTTTTTTTAAGCCCATAACAATGTGTGTGAGGTGGATACTTTTGTTTCAAAGTAGATTTGTTTAAGACTACCAAGAATCACTCTGTTTGGCCCTGATTTAGCCCACTGCAGTAAGAGGTTAAATGAATTACCATACCTGGTGGTGACACTCATCTAGTGCAAAAGGTCAGACTGTAGGCTGTAGACCTATTGTAAGGGTATATTTTATATATTAGCTAGTAATTCAGTAGGCACTCCTATCCAGAGAGCACTACAAGTGCTTTCAACTAAGGAAGTAGAGAAGACCACACACCACACACCACAGGTTCACAGTGAGTGCAACCTTTGTGCTAGAACAGAAGAGAGAGAGAAAAAAGTGAACGTGTTTTGTCATTTATAATGATAGTTTTTCAAGCTTTAGAACAGCTTGTTAAACGTTTGTTTCGTGGGACGGAAACAAGGAAGCAAGGTGTCCTTTGCAAAAGCCAAATTGACTAACTCTTTTTCAGAAATATGGAACCATTGATCGAGACTCGTTATTCTAAGTCTAGAAAATGGATGTAACATGATGACATTAACGGTGACTTGTCTTTATTTCTCTCAAGGATGATGCGCCTGGCTTGCTGCACCGTCCTCCTCTTCCTGCTCCGTCTCTTGGTGGGCCTGCCCTGGTTCCAGGTCCTCCCCTCCATCCTCATCTTCTACCTGGGCTCTGGAGGCTGGAAGTTCCTACTCATTTTCGCCAAAACCATCAGCAGAGATTTACAGTGAGTGGACGTATAGTGTGGGATGTTGGGTGTGTGTCAGTGTGGACCTGTCTACACCTGTCTGCAAGTCAGAAGCACGTTTACAGAAACACGTGCGTCAGTGCTCCTCGAGTTTTAATGGCGTTAAACAACCAATACATTTAGACAACAGATACCTTCACCATGGTTAGTACTAGAATAGGACTTTAATAGGACTTTAAGTTAGGACTATAGGAGTTTCATTGTCTACAAAAAGAAAAGCAGCACATTCCTGTAAGACAAGGAGGAATGTGCCACAGAGGAGACAAACGCTCACGTGTGTTACAGAATGGAATGTTGAGTTAGTCATGTATGGAGGAATGCTCAAGGACAAACGAGACTAAACGTGGCGGAGAGAGCAAAGACAAAGCAGACAGATGAGAGAGACAGGTGCTGAGGTTTCTTTGTGTTACGAGTTCACATTCAAAGCTAGCTAGTGTTGTGATCTGTTCACCATGGTGACAGGTACTTCCCCTTGCACCCAAGTAACGCTTCAATGTTCTGATCCGAAAGTCTGGATTGGTGTAGTAACGCTTCAATGTTCTGATCCGAAAGTCTGGATTGGTGTAGTAACTCTTCAATGTTCTGATCCGAAAGTCTGGATTGGTGTAGTAACTCTTCAATGTTCTGATCCGAAAGTCTGGATTGGTGTAGTAACTCTTCAATGTTCTGATCCGAAAGTCTGGATTGGTGTAGTAACTCTTCAATGTTCTGAAGTGTCTGGATTGGGGAAGGGGAATCAGTTGTTACCACAATACAAGAAAAGCCCTTACTTGGAGTGAAGTTGGTGGTGCGTCGACCTGATTATTCAGAGAAGTAAAGTAATGTCCTATCTCACTTTCAATTAAAAAATATATATTATTTCACCTTTATTTAACCAGGTAGGCCAGTTGAGAACAAGTTCTCATTTACAACTGCGACCTGGACAAGATAAATCAAAGCAGTGCGACACAAACAACACACATGGGATAAACAACCGTACAGTCAATAACACAATAGAAAAGTCTATATACAGTGTGTGCAAATGTAGTAAGATTAGGGAGGTAAGGCAATAAATAGGCCGTAGTGGCGAAATAATTACAATTTAGCAATTAAACACTGGAGTGATAGATGTGCAGAAGATGAGTGTGCAAGTAGTTGCACATTCAAGCAATAATAAATGATACGGTTTATTCCATTAGGGACAAACGTGTCGGCCACACGGGTTTCATCAGTGTCATAGATTAATCACATAATAAATAAATGACTTTATAGGTTGGTTTATTATGTGATTCATCTACGACACTGATGAAACCCGTGTGGCCGACACGTTTGTCCCTAATGGAATAAACCGTATCATGTCTTAGACCGAGTGCCGCAGAGGTCTCAGACACTGCATCTCAATGCAAGAGGTGTCACTACAGTCCCTGGTTTGAATCCAGGCTGTATCACAGCCGGCCGCGACCGGGAGGCCCATGGGGCGGCGCACAATTGGCCCAGCGTCGTCCGGGTTAGGGAGGGTTTGGCCGGCAGGGATATCCTTGTCTCATCGCGCACTAGCGACTCCTGTGGCGGGCCGGGTGCAGTGCACGCTGACACGGTCGCCAGGTGTACAGTGTTTCCTCCAACACATCGGTACAGCTGGCTTCCGGGTTGGATGTGCATTGTGTCAAGAAGCAGTGCCGTTTGGTTGAGGTGTGTTTCGGAGGACGCATGACTCTCGACCTTCGCCCCTCCCGAGTCCGTACGGGAGTTGTAGCGATGAGACAAGACAGTAACTTCTACCAATTGGATACCATGAAATTGGGGAGGAAAAAGGGGGTAAAATAAAAATAATAATAAATAAATAAAATATTTGAGCCACCACAGTACAGTTTGGATCCTCACGATAGTGTTAAAAGAGTAGTAGTGGTGACTGGCCGTTATTGTGAGACTCATGTGAGGGCCTCTGTTTCCCTTTACCCTACTGTACAGTTTAGTAATAAAAGTTAAGAGGAAGTAGTCACTGGTTGGAGAGACGCCTCGTACCCCTTGAGTGACTCACCCCAAAGGAATGGTTTCCGTTAAACCTGCCTGTTCAGAGGGACAACCCCAAACCTTGATGGACCTGTATGGCTTATGAATACAAATAATACAAAGAGTATAACTTTTATATACAGTAAAATACAAAGAGTACTACTCCCACTAAAATCATACAGAAAAAGACTTGCAGGAGGCATGTATAGCTTTCTGAAAATGTCCTCTATTATCCTAACCTGTTTTTATTGCTTATTTAGACTTTGTCCTGGAGAGCGAAACAAACCTTGGTGTTACAATATTTTACAACTCAAAGCCGCTGTTGCACTAATGAGTCTTTAAATGGACATTAATGTCTGTTTGCTCAAGAATTGCCACAGTTATAAAATGACATGCTCCAGTTTTATCAGCGTATTTGTTTCTCAATGTAAATTGGAAGCTTTTTCTGGATTTGAACTTTGATCCCAGAAACAAAACATGTATTGCTTCATCATAGATTGCTTAATGTAGTTTATTGCTTCCTCACAGTGTACTTCACACCAGCTGCTATTTCYTCAGGAAAACCATGCAAAACAACGTCAGGGTTGTGTTCATTAGGGCATGCACGTCCGGCTGGTTTACCACCATGTCTCTACGTTCAGATTAACGTCCCGTTCTCTTTAGGCTCTTAGTTCTCTCAGTTGTTGTTTCTCAGCCCTACTTTAACCTCCCTCTCCTCCACAGTGCGGCAGGCGTCCTCCTCAAGGTGAAGTCAAACGTCAATCGTCACCTGAAGGAACGAAACACCCTCC
Source organism: Salvelinus sp. IW2-2015 (assembly GCF_002910315.2). Lineage (NCBI taxonomy): Eukaryota > Metazoa > Chordata > Actinopteri > Salmoniformes > Salmonidae > Salvelinus > Salvelinus sp. IW2-2015. The sequence goes on from NC_036860.1 coordinate 64,314,112, forward strand.
CTAAGATCTTCGCCGAGACGGTCCGTCGCCATGGGGACAAGACTGCGCTCATTTTCGAGGGCACGGGCGAGAAGTGGTCCTTCCGGCAGCTGGATGAGTACTCCAACCGCGTAGCCAACCTGCTGCTCCAGAGAGGCTTTGTGGAAGGGGATGTGGTGGCTCTCTTCATGGAGAACCGGTCCCAGTACGTGGGCCTCTGGCTGGGCATGGCCAAGATAGGAGTGGAGGCTGCTCTGATCAACTTTAACCTGCGGCTGGAGGCCCTGGTGCACTGCGTCACCATCTCAAACGCTAAGGCCGTGGTGTTCGGCAGCGAGCTGACCGAGGGTGAGACCAGGGGAGTTAGTGGAAGGATGGAGGGAGGATGGGTGATGGAGGGAGGATGGGTGATGGAGGGAGTGGCGGGATGGAGGGAGGATGGGTGATGGAGGGAGTGGCTGAGTGACAGGTGGCTGGAGGGATTGTTTGAGTGACGGATGGAGGGAGGTAGTGGATGGAGGGATGGACAGGGGGCTGTAAATCTTTATTTAAGGAAATTGTACATGCTAAAGGCCCATTCCTGGACATACTGTAGAATTAGACTAATGCTGGACTACATTCTTTTTAGTCTCGGACTAGGCTTAATCTGAGTCTGGGAAACCAGTATAAGGGTTTATTTGATTCTCTGTTTCTGTGACATTAACTTTAAGATCACTTTCCTGTCTTGTCTCGCTCTCCATCTCTCTCTCCCTATCGCCCCCTTTCTTTCTCTCTCTACRTCCCACTCCCTTTCTCTCCCTTGCTCTCTCTCTTCCCTGTCCTCCCTCCCTCTATCCTACAGCGGTGTGTGAGGTCCACAGTTCCATGGGGAAGACAGTACAGATGCTGTGTTCAGGGGACTGGGACCCCAAACGTGTCCCTGCAGGGACAGAGTGCCTGGAGCCTCTACTGGATGCCGCCCCGACCCACCTGCCCATCCGCCCAGACCGCTGCTTCACTGGTCAGTCAATCAATCTGTCCAATCATACTCAGTCAGTCAAACAGTCTGTCCAATCATACTCAGTCAGTTTATAAGGAGCCAGACCTGGACTCGGATAGTATTTTTCTTTCCAAAACGTTTTAGTGCTTGATTGAACCTGTCTAAAGTGCAGTGTTTGCAATTTCTGGAGTATTCCATTGCGCTAGGCAGGCAAGATCAATCAAGCCCCTAGTTTTACTGCTTTCTCCACTGTTTTCTGTTGTGTGTCTGTTGTATGTTTTTATTGATTTCTCCCCATATGTCTGTCTTCCAGATCGTCTGTTCTACATCTACACATCTGGGACCACCGGGATGCCCAAAGCTGCCATCGTGGTGCACAGCAGGTACGCACTCTGGACCTCCTATTTCTCTTCTCTCTCTCTGTATCTCTCTCTCTCTGTATCTCTCTCTCTCTGTATCTCTCTCTCTCTGTATCTCTCTCTATTTCTCTGTATCTCTGTATCTCTCTCTGTATCTCTCTCTCTCTGTATCTCTCTCTATTTCTCTGTATCTCTCTCTCTCCTCTGATATCTGTCTCTATTTCTGTATCTTCTCTGCAGTCTTCTGTTATCTAGTCTCTCTCTGTATTGTCTCTCTCTCGTGTGATCTCTGCTCTCCCTGCTCTGATCTCTCTCTTCTCTCTCTCTCTGTATCTCTTCTCTCTGTGTATCTCTCTCTCTCTCTCTCTCTCTCTGTCTCTGTGTCTCTGTCTGTCTGTCTCTCTCTCTCTGTCTGTGGTGTGTTCGCTCTCGCGCTCTCTGTGGAGCTCTCTGTGGAGCTCTCTGTGGAGCTCTCTCTGTGAGCTCTCTCTGTGGAGCTCTCTCTGTGGAGCTCTCTCTGTGCTCTGTCTGTGGCATCTCGCTTCTGTGGAGTCTCTGCTCTCTGTGGAGCTCTCTCGCTCTCTGTGGAGCTCTCTCGCTCTCTGTGGAGCTCGTCTGGGACTCTCTGGCTTCTCGGGGACCGCTCTGTGGAGCTCTCTCGCTCTTGTGGACTCTCTCTCTCTCTGTGGAGCTCGCTCTCTCTCTGCTCTCTGTGGAGCTCTCTCTCTGGCTCTCTGTGGAGCTCTTCTGGAGCTCTCTGTGAGTCTCGCTCTCTGGAGCTCACTCGCTCTCTCTGTCTCTTTCTGGAGCTCGCTCTCTTGGAGCTGACTGGCTCTCTTCTGGCCTCGCTCGCTCTCTTTCTGGAGCTCTCTCTGTGGAGGCTCTCTCTCGTGCTCTGTGGAGCTCGCTCTCGCTCTTGTGAATGCCGCCTCTCTCTTCTCTCCCTGGAGCGCTCTCTCTCTCCCTGGAGCGCTCTCTCTCCCTGGAGCTCCCTGGATCACTCTCTCGTCGCCTGGAGCTCTTGCTCTCGTCGTCTTCTCTCTCTCTCTGGAGCTTCCCCTCTGCCTCGGACTCTCTCTCTGGAGCTCTTCTCTTGGAGCTCTCTCTCTCTGGAGCTCTCTCTTCTTGGAGCTCTGCTCTCTCTCTGGAGCTCTCGCCGCTCCGCTCTCTCGTCTCTCGTCTCTCTGAGCTCGTCTCTCTCTGGAGCTCACTCTCTCTCTGAGCTCACTCTCTGGAGTTCGCTCTCTCTCTGGAGCTCACTTCTCTGGAGTTCGCTCACTCTCTGGGTTCTCTCTCTCTCTGGAGCTTCTCTCGCTCTCTGGAGCTCTCTCTCTCTCTGGAGCCTCTCTCTCTCTGGAGCTCTCGCTCTCTCTCTGGAGCTCGCTCTCTCTCTGGAGTCTCTCGCTCTCTGACTCTGTGAGCTCGCTCTCTCTCTGGGCTCTCTCTCTGGAGTTCGCCTCTCTCTGGAGCCTCTCTTTTCGCTCTCTGGAGCTCTTTCTCGCTCTTTGGATCTCTATCTTTCCCTCTTATCCTGTCTTCTAATTCACTCTTTCTCTCACCTGTGTTTGACAGGTACTACCGCATGGCCTTGGTATACTACGGCTTCGGTATGACGCCTGATGATGTGTTGTAGATTGCCTACCCCTCTACCACTCTGCAGGTAACAGTGTGTGTGTGTGTGTGTGTGTGTGTGTGTTGTGTGGTGTGTGTGTGTGTGTGTGTGTGTGTGTGTGTGTGTGTGTGTGTCCATTGTAAGTTGTTCTGAAACACGTGTGCATGTCTCTCTCAGGAAACATTGTCGCGTGGGGCAGTGCCTGATCCACGGCATGACGGTGGTCATCAAGAAGAAGTTCTCTGCCTCCCGGTTCTGGACGACTGTGCCAAGTACAACTGCACGGTGAGACAGAGACACGCTGCTAGCTGACTCCCAGTAGCTCAGAGACTGTATGATCTTATCTAGAGAATAGGAGACAGATAGAGAGAAGATGCATGTTTGGGTTACTGCTCTGTTCAACTGTGTTGATGTTTATTACAGCGATAGCTCAAGGATATAGGTTCCATTAGGTTAGCTTGAGGTACATTAGGTTTCCCATTAGGCAGTTTTAGCATTAGGTTTAGCATTAGTTTTAGCATTAGGGTACCATTAGGGTAGCATTAGGGTTTAGCATTAGGGTTTAGCATTAGGGTTAGCATTAGGGTTTGCATTAGGGTTTACCATTAGGGTTTACCATTAGGGTTTACATTAGGATTTAGCATTAGGGTTTAGCATTAGGGTTTACCTTAGGGTTTAGCATTAGGATTTAGCATTAGGGTTTAGCATTAGGGTTTACCATTGAGGGTTTAGCATAAGGGTTAGCATTAGGGTTACCTATTATTGGTTAGCATTAGGGTTTACATTAGGGTTTAGCATTAGGGTTTACCATTAGGATTTAGCATTAGGGTTTACCATTATGGGTTTACCATAGGGTTTAGCATTAGGGGTTTAGCATTAGGTTTAGCATTAGGGTTTACCATTAGGGTTTACCCATTAGGGTTTACCATTAGGGGTTTACCATTAGTGTTTAGCATTAGGGTTTTCCCATTAAGGGTTTACCCATTAGGGTTTACCATTAGGTTTAGCATTAGGGTTTACCACTAGGTTTCCATTAGGGTTTTACGGGAAGTCTGTTCAGGTGGTCAAAGCAGTATAATGTATAAACATGAAGTCATGTGGGTAGACAGCATTATAAGACTGTGTTGTTCTACAGATGTACCCAAAGATTTGGGGAATAATAATATAATAGTTAGATCTGTAGATTGGTGTGGGTTCCTCACTTATACGCCCTCGTCTCATTGTGCTGGTGACTGACTGACTGTTTCTCTCTGATCCGCAGATTGTCCAGTACATCGGGGAGATCTGCCGGTACCTGTTGAACCAGCCGGTAAAGGACATAGAGGGTAAACACAAGGTCCGTATGGCGCTCGGTAACGGCCTGCGCCAGTCCATCTGGGAGGAGTTCACCTCTCGCTTCAACGTGCCACAGATAGCAGAGTTCTACGGAGCCACAGAGTGCAACTGTAGCCTGGGAAACTTCGACAACATGGTGAGGCCCTAGGAGGACATTTTGGATCTCACAGCAACGAGCTGAAAGCAAATGAGGACGCTCTCATAGTTTATTTTATGGTATTGGCAGACATTTTGGCTCTGAGGGCCTGCTTTTTCTATAGTGTGTGGTCCCAGGGACTTAACATCGTCTGTGTAGTGTTGATCTTTATTATGGCTTTCACTTCACATCTCAAAGCACATAAAAACACTTATGGTATTTCATCCTCAAAGTAAAAATGAGGGTATTAGTGGTCAGTGATGGCCTCTGTCACTTTGTATTGTATTTGGACTGCATGCTGTCTGTCTCCATTCTCCCATTGTTTTGCTGTATCATAGCGATGTGTGTAGCAGTTGCTGAACAGAGTTTCAGTGGTTTTAGATGGGTTGACCATAACAGTATGGTATTGTCTCTGTTACAGACAGGAGCATGTGGCTTCAACAGCCAGATCCTCCCCTTCATCTACCCCATCAGACTGGTGAAGGTAGATGAGGAGACCATGGAGCTAATCAGAGGCCCCGATGGCGTCTGCATCCCCTGTGGGCCTGGTACGTCACTACTAGTATAGCTATAGTATTACTCTCTCAGGCCTGGTTAGTTTTAGTATAGCATACCTATAGAATACTCTCTCAGGCCTGATTTAGTTTTAGTATAGCATACCTATAGAAATACTCTCTCAGGCCTGGTTAGTTTAGTATAGCATACCTATAGAATACTCTCTCAGGCCTGGTTAGTTTTAGTATAGCATACCTATAGAATACCTCCTCATGCCTGGAGTTTAAGTATAGCATACCTATAGAATACTCTCTCAGCCTGTTAGTTTAAGTATAGCATACCTATATAATACTCTCTCAGGCCTGGTTAGTTTTTAGTATAGCATACCATAGAATACTCTCTCAGGCCTGGTTAGTTTTAGTATAGCATACCTATAGAATACTCTCTCATGCCTGGTTAGTTTTAGTATAGCATACCTATAGAATACTCTCTCATGCCTGGTTAGTTTTAGTATAGCATACCTTATAGAATACTCTCTCAGACCTGGTTAGTTTTAGTATAGCATACCTATATAATACTCTCTCAGACCTGGTTAGTTTTAGTATAGCATACCTATAGAATACTCTCTCAGACCTGGTTAGTTTTAGTATAGCATACCTATAGAATACTCTCTCAGCCTGGTTAGTTTTAGTATAGCATACCTATAGAAAACTCTCTCAGACCTGGTTAGTTTTAGTATAGCATACCTATAGAATACTCTCTTCAGACTGGTTATTTTTTAGTATCCCTACCTTAACCCTGCCAATCTGAATGCAGTGCAAGCCTGATGCTCTGCAAGCCTGATATAGCAACTTTGAACTCATCATGAGGGTCCGCAGTTTCTTGTGGGTCTGCGTACCCACATCCCTACCCACATCCGTACCCACATCCACCCCACATTCCTACCCACATTCCTACCCACATCCCTACCCACATCCGTACCCACATCCCTACCCACATCCTACCCACATCCCTACCCACATCCGTACCCTCATCCCTACCCACATCCCCTACCCACATCCGTACCCACATCCTACCCACCACCCTACCCACATCCCTACCCACATCCGTACCCACATCCCTACCCACATCCCTACCCACATCCCTACCCACATCCGTACCCACATCCGTACCCACATCCCTACCCAAATCCCTACCCCACATCCGTACCCACACATGCAGTGCAGAGCCGGGCCTAGTCTTTGGGGGCCCTAAGAAACATGTATCAAGAGACCCCAGGCTAAACTACAGGAGATCTCGAAGCAGTTGTGGGCCCCAGAGACGAGGTGTGCCGGCCCGCCCTGGCACCTGTCAACCACTACCCCACCTATGGGTTAATTAACCCATAAGGCACAAGGGGGTGTGGTATATGGCCAATATACCACGGCTAAGGGTTGTTCTTAGGCACGACGCAAAGCGGTGAGTAGCTGCTGCTGTTGCAACAGCTAATGGGGATCCTAATCAAAAAAACTGGCCTGGCTGTCCAGGGAACTGAGCAGATTGAAGATCGACATAGCAGCTCTGAGTGAAACGAGGTTAGCCGACGATGGCACCATCACTGAACCAGTAGGTGGCTATAGGTTTTTCTGGAAAGGGAAACCAAACGATGAGGACAGAATACATGGGGTAGACCAACCTTCTCAGGCGTCTGCATGACTTACCCTCTGGCAGAAATGAGCCTTGTGAAAATCAGGATTCCTCTCAACAAGACCAGGCATGCCACAATAATTAGTGCCTACGCACCTACATTACCAAGCCCTGACAATGTGAAAGAGCAGTTCTACTCCGACAACTAATGATTTCTTGAGACTTCAATGCTAGGTTTTGATTGATTTTATTTAAAAATAATAATAATACAGACATAAGGGCGCCAGACAAGATAACAAAATAAATCTTAAAAGCTTATTTCCCTTGTGGGAAAAGATGGCACTAACGGACAAAGAGTGATTTACAAAGATGGAGTGTGACACTTTAAAAAAAAACTGTTTCTAGACTGTTTCTCCATGTAACCCACATACAAATGAGCATAGTTAGGAGCCATGGGGGATCCCATAGCAGTACCCTTCGTCTGAAGAAAGAAATCATTTAGAAACATGAAGTAGTTGTGTGTGAGTACTATTTCAGCCAATGTTATAATGCATTCACTGGAAGGTAGTTCATTAGGGTCACGTTGCAGAAGAAAATGTTCCATAGCTTCAATACCGCCCTCGTGTGGAATATTGATGTATAACGACTCAACATCAAAAGTAACTAACAAAGTATTCTCAGGGAGAGGATCAAGAGATTCAATAATAGGGATAATTTAAAGACCCTTGCTCCCTTCGGTCTCAACGTAGACTTTGATCTGAAGCCATTCTTGTGATTATTGTGATTTTGCTATTGTAAATGTTTGTAGACTTATGTAGCCTAATTGTATCTATGATTGTACGCTACCCGTTTATGTTTTTTGTATGCTATTTTAATAGCCAGCACCTCGCCTAAATAGTTGTTCCACTCCGCTAGCCAGCACCTCGCCTAAATAGTTGTTCCACTCCGCTAGCCAGCACCTCGCCTAAATAGGTGTTCCACTCTGCTAGCCAGCACCTTGCCTAAATAGTTGTTCCACTCCGCTAGCCAGCACCTTGCCTAAATAGGTGTGCGTTTCTTTCGCCTTTAAAGATGGAGTGGGAACCATGGGCTCCCACTCCTGAGCAAATGCTCAGAGCATAGCCTCGCCATCACCAACAGCATCTTCAGACAAGTTCAAAATGACATGGATGCGCCCAAGATCCAAGCACAAGCGGCTGATGGATTATAACATTGCATGACATTAAGGATGTCAAGATTACAAGAGCCATGCGTGGCGCAGAGTGCTGCACGGACCGAATGGTCAGAGCGATCCTTGGCATGCACATCGTGGACCACGCACATCGTGCCAAACCACGCACATCGTGCCAAACCACGCACATCGTGGACCACGCACATCGTGCCAAACCACGCACATTGTGCCAAACCACGCACATTGTGCCAAACCACGCACATCGTGCCAAACCACGCACATCGTGCCAAACCACGCACATCGTGGACCACGCACATCGTGCCAAACCACGCACATCGTGCCAAACCACGCACATCGTGCCAAACCACCCAAGGTGGCACAAAAAATCTCGACCCTCCCCAGATGGCTGGAAGATGCACACATCTGGGCTCAGTTGCAAGGCAGCTTGGAAACTCAACTTGCAAACTGCATCATATGTGGTCTGTCGTATGGTAATTTGGTAAAAAGCCAATTTGACATTTGTTCCGTACATTGTTTTCACTGAGGAAATGTATGAGTCTGCTGTTAATGAAAATGCAGAGGATTTTTCCCAAGGCTGCTGTTGACGCATATCCCACTGTAGTTATTGGGGTCAAATTTGTCTCCGCTTTTGCAGATTGGGGTGATCAGTCCTTGGTTCCAAATATTGTGGAAAATGCCAGAGCTAAGGATGATGTTAAAGAGTTTTAGTATAGCCAATTGGAATTTGTGGTCTATATTTTATAATTTCATTTAGGATACCATCAACACCACAGGCCTTTTTGTGTTGGAGGGTTTGTATTTTGTCCTGAAGTTCATTCAATTCTAATTGGAGAATCCAGTAGTTTCTAGAAGTCTGGTCATGTATATGTTTTTGCTGTTTGTTCATTGTTTTAGAGCCAAAAAGTTAGGAGTTTGATCCATACATCTCCATTTTGGATAAATAACTGTTTGTTTAGTGTGTTTTTCCCCCCCAATGCATTCTTCATCAAACCAGTTGTCATTGTTCCTTTTCTTASGTTTTCTGCTTGACATTTTTTGATTTGTTAGAGAAGCTGAAATGTCAAATATACTGTTTAGGTTTTCTACTGCCAAGTTTACACCTTCACTATCACAGTGAAACGTTTTGTCCAGGAAGTTGTCTAGAAGCGATTCAATTAGTTGTTGCCTACTTGTTTTTTGGTAGGTTTCCACACTACTTTCCTTCCATCTATAGCATTTCTTAATATTATTCAGTACTTTTGGCTTTGATGCCTCATGGTTGATTATTGCTCTTTTCAAGTAGACTGTGATTTAGCTGTGATAGGGGCATCAGTGGGCTGACTGAATGCTCTCGGAGACTCTGGGTTGAGGTCAGTGATAAAGTACTACAGCCAAGAGATGAGCTATAGTTGTACCTACTGTAGGAGTCCCCTCGAAGCCTACCATTGACTATGTACATACCCAGCGTGTGACAGAGCTGCAGGACTCCCCAATATGCACCCCTAGTTGTGCCTAGGGAGGCACACTTAAAGCTTCCTTTAAACTTTAGGTCCAAGCATCTTCGACAGAGCAGATCAAGCTGATTCTATACCAATTTACAGAGACCAGGTCATGAAGGTTTGCTCATGAAAGTTTTTTTAGCAAGCGTCTATGACCAAGCAGCCATTACGAACACAGGCTGTAAAACAGTGATCACTAAGGTCATTACAGAAAACACCAGACTGATACCTATCAGGATTGCGAGGATAACATCAAGGAGAGTTGCCTTTTATGGTTGTTTGCAGTCATACCTTGTGGGATTGGTAATAATCTGAGAGATTTAGTGAGTCCCATTCCTTTAGGACTTGGTCAGGTGGTTTAAGCAAATCCCCAGTTTGGGTCACCTAGCAGGACAAATTCAGACTTGGTGTAAGGGGCCAGGAGAGAGCTTAGGGCAGGTAGGGTACAGGCCGGTGCTGATGGAGGACAATGAACCCCAGCAACACTCAACAAAGAGCTATTTGAAAGTTTAATGCTTAAAACCAGCTATTCAAATTGTTTGGGGACAGACAACAGAGCACTGAATGTGTTTCTTGGTAAAGATTTCCACTGCACCTGACTTGCCGAAAAAGGTCATAACCAGAAAAGTTGTGTTCAAAACACTCTTTCTTAACCCTCAGTAATGACCTACACATCAAGATTGGAGCTGTGAACCCACACTTTCAATTTATCCATTTTAGGTAATAAGCTTGTAGTGTTAACGTGCATAAAATCCAGGCTTTTTACGAGAGCAGAAATCGGTGAAACTGATATCAGAGCACAAGTCAGAATTGGGGCTAGCAACAGTAGATGGGCCAAAGTGTACATGCACATTTCCAGATATCATCAGCAGTAATACAATCAGGGCACGGTAGAGGACAGGGAGAGCTCAAAGTAAAATATATTTTTGTAATGTCTTGGCTTTAAAAGTAGCTTCAGACTAAACATTAGTCACTCAGTTCCAGGTTGGATGGTGTTTTCAGGTTTCTGTTGTGCTTCTTTTGCTGGTTGTTGGTTTGCAAGAGCATTTGCTGTATAGTCCTTGAGAATAAGAATCTTTGGTAGTCGGAATCCTTCCATGTAATTTTGTCCAAAATCATGTTGTAGGTTTGGAGTTTTGATTTGGAGTGAAAGTCATGTTGTGGAGGGTAGTATCCTGTATATGTCCTTGTGAAAAAATCCAAGTTTATCTATCTCTCTCGCTCTCTAGGTGAGCCCGGCCAGTTGGTAGGCAGGATCAATCAGAAAGACCCCCTGAGAAGGTTTGACGGCTACGTGAACGAAGGAGCCAACAGCAAGAAGACTGCTAACAGTGTCTTCAAGAAGGGAGATACTGCCTATCTCTCAGGTGAGAAGCTATTTAACTTTATAGACTGAAAGAGATCAATAAAGTCTGTCTGTCTTTCTCTCCCTCACACACACATTCTGACAGTGAGGTGTTGAGGGATCTACTACTGAGGTGAACCTTGGCCCAGTCAAAGCTGACTGTATTTCATGAGTCTCTGTCTGGAAAACAGTGGTATTTGTTACTGAGTGGACTGTCCTGGCTAAATAAAAATGTCGGTCCTCATCATGGACCAATATGGTTACATGTACTTATACAAACACACAGCTTTGTTACTGATCTGTTTGCTTTCTCTCGCCAGGCGATGTCCTAGTCATGGACCAGTACGGTTACATGTACTTTAAGGATCGTACAGGGGACACGTTCCGTTGGAAGGGAGAGAATGTGTCGACCACAGAGGTGGAGGGAACCCTGAGCCGTCTGCTGGACATGAAGGACGTGGTAGTCTACGGAGTGGAGGTGCCAGGTACAGTAACCACTCCAGACCACCACACAGCTCTTTTTACACCCTTGTCTGTATTGATTTTCAATTTATAACAATGGGGACATCGTCTTTGTTATCATGACACCAAAACCAATCAAACAGCTTCCACTCCCCACTGCCCAAACGGGTACAACAGTTCTCATACACAGAGTATCATAGTTTCCCCAAAGAAAGGATCTTAGCTAACCTGGCACTTAATTTCTGTCTGTTGACAACTCAGCTACACATCCAAGAGAGAGTAACAATTGATGTTTCTTCTGTGTGAACAAACTAAATGCGTCAAATGAAGCGCTTTGCTGTTCTACGAGTGGTGTGGGACGGCGTGGTCGAGATAAATAAAGTACCCTGTTAACTACAAAGCTTACGGGAAACTCACCCCAGATCCCCAGTTTTGGTGAAAGGAGGAGAAGTGCCTAAGAAGAACTATCCCACTGGGCACAGAAGTCAATTCAATGTCTATTCAATGTCTATTCAACGTCTATTCCATGTTGGTTCAACGTAACTTCATTGAAATGACGTGAAATCAAAGTTGATTCAACCTGTGTGACCAGTGGGATAGTGCTCTGAATGTCAATGGATTATCAAGAGTGTGCGCTTTGCTTTGCACTTTCTATTTCAAGGATGTTGTTAACCGTGTAGCCTACTGGTCGTAATGTGAAGAGCACTGAGCAGCAGTAAACCGGGTTTGGGCTGTGTGGCCCATGACGTCATCACTACAGCATGTTTTCATGGCAATTCCAACTGTCTCCTTGATTCTTACAGCAGTTGTGAACTACTTGATGAATGTAGATGCAGATGCCTGTTACCATCAATTAATTGTCAGTGATAAAAACATGTTTTCTGGTGCATCAGGCACTGAGGGGACTATACCACCTTCTTACATCCCATGTGTAACTGTTMTTTTTGTCATTTTGCTTTATCTTGGCCAGGTCGCAGTTGTAAATGAGAACTTGTTCTCAGCTGGCCTACCTGGTTAAATAAAGGTGAAATAAATTWAAAAAACTAAAGGTGGAAAAAGTCAAGGTGACTTTCTGAAATCACTATGTTTTCTGATGCGTGTGTCCGGGGCAGAGGGGACTGTGACTTTTTAACTCAGACCCCTGTAGCAGGCTGAGTGCTTTATACAATCATAAATGTTTCCTTTGCATGTCTCAGGCGCTGAGGGGAAGGCTGGGATGGCCGCCGTAGCAGATCCAGAGAGATCTACAGACCTGGAGAAGTTTGGGAAGGATCTGGAGAAAGCTCTGCCACCCTACGCACGACCTGTCTTCCTACGCTTCCTCAAAGAGGTCAACAAGACAGGTGGGTGCAGTTGGACATGTATACATTATACAGTATCTGTTACTTACGTTATACACTGAGTATACAAAACATTATGAACACCTTCCTAATATTGAGTTGCACACCCCCCTCTTTTGCTCTCAGAAGAGCCTCAATTTGTCGGGGCATGGACTCTACAAGGTGTCGAAAGCGTTCCACAGGGATGCCGGCCCATGTTGACTCCAATGCTTCCCCCAGTTGTCAAGTTGGAAACTGTTGAACATGAAAAACCCAGCAGCGTTGTAGTTCTTGACACAAACCAGTGCGCCTGGTACCTACTACCATACCCCGTTAAAAGGCACTTAAATAATTTGTCTTGCCCATTCACCCTCAGTGGCACACATACACAATCCATGTCTCATTCTTTAACCCGTCTCCTCCCCTTCATCTACACTGATTTTAAGTGGATTTAACAAGTGACATCAATAAGGGATCATAGGGGGCCTCCCAAGTGGTGCAGCAGTCACCGTGCTAGAGGCGTCACTACAGACCCGGGTTCGATCCCAGGCTGTGCCGCGACCGGGAGACCCATGAGGCGGTGCATAATTGGCCCAGCATTGTCCGGGTTAGGGGAGGGTTTGACCCAGCATTGTCCGGGTTAGGGGAGGGTTTGGCCCAGGGTCGTTCGGGTCAGGGGAGGGTTRGGCCGMCCGGGATGTCCTTGTCTCATCGCACTCTAGTGACTCCTGTGGCGGGCCGGGTGCCGCCAGTTGTACGGTGTTTCCTCCGACACATTGGTGCGGCTGGCTTCCGGGTTAAGTGAGCAGTGTGTCAAGAAGCAGTGCGGCTTGGCAGGGTCGTGTTTCGAAGGAGTTAAATTGGGGGTAAAAAAAATACAAAAAATCTATAAATAAATAATAAGGGATCATCGCTTTCAACTGGATTCACCTGGTCAGTTTGTCATGGAAAGAACAGGTGTTCCTAATGTTTTGTACACTCAGTGTATATTGTATCCTCAGGGGGAGGTCAGGGACTGTATTKAAGAAGTGATGAAGTAGGACTGTGGATCTAGGATCAGGTCCCTTCTGTCCATATAATCTTATTCATATTGATCTAAAAATACAAAACTGATCCTGTATCAGCTGTTCTACTTGAGTCTCTAATTCAACCCTCTATGACTATTTGAATATGAGCCCCYAAGTAGCCCAGTCTCAGATACATCCCTCTTTTCCCTCTCTCTCTCTCTCTCGCTCTCACCCCTCCCTCATCCCTCTCTCTCTTCTCCCCTCTTGCTCCTCCTCCAGGCACCTATAAGTTCCAGAAGACAGACATGCGACGGGACGGTTTTGACCCCAGCATGGTATCAGACAAACTGTACTTCCTGGACCCCACCAGGGGGCGCTATGTGGAGCTGCATCAGGAGCTCTACAGCAGCATCATCTCAGGGAAGCAGAAACTGTAACTGTGAGATCTGATCACTCTTGCCCCCCCCCCCAAAACAAATATCACCCCATCCACCCCCACACACACACACCCTATTCCTGAAGTCACTCTCCCTCCCCCAGAAAAACTCCTAACTCTTACAACCCACCTCTCTGCTCTCTCTAAGCCCACACCCCTCGTTACCTCAGTGAGGGGCATCTGGCTCGTCCAGGTCACATGACAAGCCAATCTGACACCATATCCCACGATAGACCTAGAGTGACCTTTGACCTCTAAAGGCACCTCCCCCCGGAGCTTGACCTTGACCTGACCTGGAGCTATAGGAACGCTCGCTGGAAGGACATAGCTCGCTGGCTGAGAGGGGCGTGTGGCATGTCCAGAATGCAAAAACATAGTAACTTACTCCAAATGTAAGAGTCCTAGCTAGAGGAACTTGACACAATGAAAGAACTTCAATTGAATGAAGGAAACAGTCCTGTCGGTTTGTCCGTCTCATGTTGAGGTCACTCCCTCATAGGCCCAACCTGCACACTGCCCAATCAGTGACCAGTGGCTTCTGTTGTGACACAAAATGGCCGATTTGGTTTTAGTGGTGTTGACTCGGCCCATCCATGTTAGACATACAGCTAATCTGAAACTGATGGATTTAAGTGCAATAGGGCTCCAGCAGTGGCAGTGCAATGTACAGCTGTGAAGAAGCTCTCTAATATATTTAAATGTCTGCATTATACCAAATATATTTAATTTGTAGAATAGTCTTTACACATTTTAAAACAAAAGGATGATTGTATGTTCAAGTTCCTGATAATATGCCAATTCAAATTCTAATGTTTTTCTATATCCACAATTGTGCTCGGCTTTCTCCTGACCCCACCCACTAGGGGTGCTCCTCCTAGTCTTCAACTATAGAATCTACAGACCAACTCCCAGCTGCTGGAGCACCAATGACTCTTACAGTTTCAAACCTGCTTCAGAATGTTCTGATTCTGGGTAGAAGATTCAGATTCTGAATGTTCTGATTCTGGGTAAATTCGTTTATTTTTTGTCTGTGTCAACATTGTGCAGGTTGGGCCCAATGGATTGGCTTCGTCTTGTATGGCATAGTAGACATTTTAAAGCTTGCCGAAGAGCGCGCTGAAGGGAAAAGCACTAACCTCCTCTGTCTCTGTTGAGGATAATACTGTGGTGCTACAGACAGAAGGAGACTCTGACTCTGGTGCAGCAAGCCGAACGATCTAAACCAGGCCTCTCCAACCTTGTTCCTGGAGAGTTACCGTCTTGTAGGTTTTCACTCCAACCATAATCTAGCGCACCTGATTCTAATAATTGATAAGCTGAATCAGGTCAGTTAAAACTGGGGTTGGAATGAAAACCTACAGGAGGGTAGCTCTCCAGGAACAGGGTTGGAGAGACCTGATCTGAAGATGGTCCTTGCTCGAAGGGGGAAGAGGAGAGGAAGAGAGAGAAAATATGCTTATTTTCGTTATTGTTGTTTGTTCTACTTTCTTGTTTCATCTTGTCAGCAGCATGAATGATCAACACAGAGTACTGTGCCTTTACTGTGAGTTTACCATCTCAGATTCACAGACCCTGTCACCATCAACCCCCTACCCTAACCCATCACCCCCTACCCTAACCCTGCACCCCCTACGTATCCGCATAGCACCCTACGCAACCGCTTCACGCCCCGTACCTCTAACCCATCACCCCCTACCCTAACCCTTCACCCCCCTACCCTAACCCTTCACCCCCCTACTATCCCATAGCACCCTACTCTAACCCTTCACGCCCTACCCTAACCGCTTCAGCCCCCGTTACTATCCCATAGCACCCTACAGCTAACCCATCACCCCCCTACCCTAAAACCCTTCACCCCCTACTATCCCATAGCACCCTATGCTAACCCATGCACCCCCTACCCTAACCTTCACCCCCACTATCCATAGCACCCTATGCTAACCATCACCCCCTACCTAACCCTTCACTCCCTACTGTCCCATAGCACCCTACTCTAACCCATCACCCCCTACCCTAACCCCTTCACTCCCTACTGTCCCATAGCACCCTACTCTAACCCATCACCCCCTACCCTAACCCTTCACCCCTACTATCCCATAGCACCCTACTGCTAACCCATCACCCCCTACCCTAACCCTTTCACCCCCTACTATCCATAGCACCCTACGCTAACCCATCACCCCCTACCCTAACCCTTCACCCCCTACCCTAACCCTTCACCCCCTACTATCCCATAGCACCCTATGCTAACCCTCACCCCCTACCCTAGCACCTTCACTCCCTACTATCCATAGCACCCTACGCTAACCCATCACCCCCTACCCTAACCTTCACCCCCTACCTAACCCTTTCACTCCCTACATCCCATAAGCACCCTATGCTAACCCATCACCCCGTCACCTAACCCTTCACTCCCTTACTATCCCATAGCACCCTACGCTAATACCCTCACCCCCTACCCTAACCCTTCACTCCCTACTGTCCCATAGCACCCTACGCTAACCCTTCACCCCCTACCCTAACCTCTTCACTCCTACTGTCCCATAGCACCGCTACGCTAACCCATCACCCCCTACCCTAACCCTTTCACTCCCTACTATCCCATAGCACACTACGCTAACCCATTCACCCCCTACCCTAAACCCTTCCATCCTACTATCCCATAGCACCTACTCTAACCCATCACCCCTACCCTAACCTTCACTCCTACTTCCCATAACACCCTACTCCCTCACTCTCTATCGCTCCCTTGTCTGTTCCTCTGTCCTATCATCAGGTATTAACCCACATTTCCCCATCACTTTATCAACGCACCCCCATCTTTGTACCTGCTAACCCATGATCACTCCTGTTAGGCATGTCTCCCAACCTCTCACCCAGTCTCCCAAACCTCTCACCCAAACTCTCACCCAGTTCCTCTCATCCAGTCTCTCACCCAGTCTCCCAACCTCTCATCCAGTCTCTCACCCAGTCTCCCACCCATCTCCAACCTCTCACCCAGTCTCCCAACCTCTCACCCAACCTCTCACCCAGTCCCTCACCTCTATCCAGTCTCCAACCTCTCATCCAGTCTCTCACCCAGTCTCCCAACCTCTCATCCAGTCTCTCACCCAGTCCCTCACCTCTCATCCAGTCTCTCACCAGTCTCCAACCTCCAATCCACTCTCACCCAGTCTCCCAACCTCTCATCCAGTCTCCAACCTCTCCCAACCTCTCACCCAACCTCTCACCCAGTCTCCCAACCTCTCACCCAGTCTCCAACCTCTCACCCAGTCTCCCAACCTCTCACCCAGTCTCCCAACCTCTCAGCCCAACCTCTCACCCAGTCTCCCAACCTCTCACCCAGTCTCCCAACCTCTCACCCAGTCTCCCAACCTCTCACCCAAACTCTCACCCTTCCCAGGCACCTCTGTTTGATCCTTGCTTCTCTTGTTATGGCTAGACATTCCTCTCGGTCTGTCATGCTGTTATTCCCTCAGCTCCGAGGACATGGCGTGTGACTCCTCCCAAGCTCTCGTACCGTCGGCAGTACTCTACGTGATGTGTCACCATGTCCTCTCAAAACAAACAAATTATGAGCCGGTTTCGTCAGCCAAATATCCTGTCTGTGTGAAATCGATGGTGGAGACCGAGGCACAATGATTCTCCTCGTCTTCTGTCTGGTGTGTCTCTTGTTGTGTTACACGTGCACACCTCGCTGATGAGGAAGAGGAAGTGACGACATAGTTCTCCATCTCCACCCATCAGTATCAGTGTATTTATTACTAGTGATGATCGTTTCATTTGTCAAATGTTTGAGGAAGAACATTTTTAAATTAAGCGGGAAAAAATGTTGTAAAGAAGAGTGTATACAATTTGGGGTTATATGAGAATGCTGCTTTGACACTTGTGATCCTGGGGTGTCAAATGGTAGTATGACCACAAGGTGGCACCTGTCTGGGCAGCCCCAGAGGAGTCCAAATGGGCATTGGGCAATATTCTGAAGTGGCTTCCTTTCCTTGTCTCCTTTCCTCCATCTGCACTGATCTAAGGAGTGGAGAGGTGAACAATTGCCATATTGTTTACACCTTGTGTTGAAGCAGAGGAGACAAGGAGAGGAATCTGTTTTAGACTATTGAGATTCACCTCTTGTCTGCCCCAGATGTTTCCATTCCCACTTTTTTGTAATTTTAAATTATTATTTTATAAAGTATTATTCATTCTTTATTTGATTGTGCATTGACTGTGTCGTGGCTATGCATTGCATTTGTTAGTTATTTTATGTGTGTGAAATCAAAGCTTTGATGTCTCAGGATTCTGGAAGTGAGTGAAGGGTTTCCGTGAGTTTATATGTCTACCTGTTTGACTGTAACCAGAACCCAAACCTATGATGGCACCAGCCCACTATCTTATGACACTGAATAGAGACAGACTGTTGTCTGTCACAGGCTCTCTGAGGTTATGTGTCTTTGGGCCGGTTTCCCGGACACAGATTAAGCCTAGTCCTGGAATGAAACATGTCTCCATTGAACATGCTTTTTAGGGAAACCAAGCCCCTATGTCTGTCAAACCAATGGGAGCTATAGTAGTGTGAGAGAGTGACAGGATGTTGGTCACATCTTTAACCAGAGGGAGGCTGTGTTTCCCAGAAAAAGCCTCATTGCTGCTGCCTACTGCTACCCATAGAGATAGATAAAGGACTCATCTTTGTATCTGTGCCATGTATAATGCCTGTGGCAGCATGGAGTGGTCTCCATTAGGAAGTAGTCCATTGTCTTATTCACGATTGGCCGATCCCTCCTGATGACCCGGTTGGACATGACTCCAACAGGGTCACCAGGATGGATCAGTCAATGAAGTTGGAAGTCCCACCCAGTTGACTACATTCAAATTGTGGAAGCCCTCAATGGCGCTGCCCATGCTAACATGGCCTTTTGGCTACTAGAGGCCTCTATCATTCTCTAGTACAGTGGTCACCAACCTTTTCTGAGTCAAGATCACTTTCTGATTCAAAATGCAAGCTGAGATTTACTGCTCATATGTATTTTTTAAATGTAAGCCTATGCAACATTAACCAATTCAAAACTGTTCTGTAGCAATGAGGTTTGTGCAGTAGGTTATGGGCCGAAGACATTATCACTGTATATTGGCTACGCTTGACTTGCCCTGCCAATGTTGTTCTCCTCAGACCATTTTGAAATGATATATTTTTTAAATGTGGTATATGATCACACTGGTAATTGTTGTATTCATTGTGAGGCACAGCTGAGTGAGCATAATCTTTTTTTTTACTGGACTCATGGCCTGCATCTGATGGTCAGTCTGAGGTGAGAGTGACACAGTCCAGCTGAAACTCAAGTAGCACTGCATTATTTCTGCCTCATGCACCAATTCATGTTGTTACTCCTATGACCAGAGAAAGTGAAATATTCCTTGATTTTGAAAAAGACAAGCTGCTAATAATAACAACGCAAGCTTATTGAAACACTTTGCTATTCCTTCATTACAGCTGCAGTGCTGGTTGTATTCCTTCATTACAGCTGCAGTGCTGGTTGTATTCCTTCATTACAGCTGCAGTGCTGGGTTGTATTCCTTCATTACAGCTGCAGTGCTGGTTGTATTCCTTCATTACAGCTGCAGTGCTGGTTGTATTCCTTCATTACAGCTGCAGTGCTGGTTGTAGCATTAGTGGAAGTAGGGAGAATGTGTATTTTAACAAATTGCATCTCTCTGGTCATGGTTTTGAAATCTCACAGATGGCTCAGATCACTGTGCAGTCATGGTGATCTCAGCTATCTGATTGGCCAGTGGTAGGCCTATAGGTGCACTTGATTTGCTCTCTGGGCCGGCCGGGTAGGCAGAGTTTTACCTTCAGACACATGAAATGGTTAAAACCACTTGGCCTTCCCGGCGCTAGGGCTTCTGAATCAAGTGCACCTCTCGCCAACAGCACTAAATAAAACTAAACAATAGGAACGCAAGGCTTTATCGGTGGGTTTTTAACAGAAATGTTTGGTGATCGACTAGGAATGCCTTGGAGATCGAATTGTCGGATCATGATCGACCGGTTGGTGACCACTGCTCTAGTGCTGCCATACCAGTGAGCCCTCATTCCACAAGAGTAACCGTTATGTCCCTAACTAAGTGTATTAAAGAATGTCTGATGTATTTATAAAATCAATGCATTGCTCTTCTATAGTACTGGGATTATGGCTAATGAATAAAACAGATTGATGAATGGAAACAGTATGTTTATCCACTGTGTTGTATTGAAGTGAAGAGTCTCAAAGGACCAGTAAGTAATGGTCTATACCATGCTTTTTTATCATCGTTCACATCACTTATATGGTATGCTTGAGCCAATCGTGAGGCATGATGCTATGAGAAACAGGAAGTAGGATATAGCACTAGAAGCCTGCATTGAATATAATATATATWTTTTTTTTTTGTCCTTGTTCTCAATGCACTCTAGCCCTTGATCTGTCAAGAAAACTGCATCAGACACATTAACCTATCATGGGGTAGTGTGCATTGTGTGGGGACCAAAACATCTTTCTCCTAACTGATGATTGATTGGGCCATAATTCTGTATCTCTGGTCAGAAAGAATCACTCCAGTTCAGTAATAATAATAACCTGTTCTTCTCACTGACCTGGCCACATGATGCACATTTAATTTGTCTTGTTTTTCTGTTCTGTTGTGGTACTCAGGAACAATGAGCAATGGCAGAGAAGGGAAGGTGTGTGTTACTTTGTTGGACAGGTTGCCATGCTTAGTATGTCATACAGAGTGTGTGTGGAGGAGGTGTGTAAGGTGTATGTTGTCTGCAACACACTGACGTAATCTAAAAGACTAGCTGGCTGTAAATCATGCATTTAAAAAAAAACATTGCCAACGGCAAATCCATATTAATAAAAAGTATTTAAATTGTTGGATTGTTAATTGTTGTATTGTAAAATGACCTTTTGCTCTTCTGACTGACAATGTTTCCCAGTGTATGACTCAGTCATTAACAAAGGCTTCTTGGTTGGTAGAAGGACAAACAGTGAATTGAATAATTGTTCAAAAAAAAGCCCAAATGTCCCTTAATCTATGACTATGACTTCATTGTGGTTCCAGAACAGGGTACTTGTCTTCCTCTCTTTTTTTTCTTCCTCTTCCTCTGCAACAATGAGGATCACCTTGGTGACAGTGGCCATGGTGATGGTGATGGGTGTCCATGAGGAAGTACAGCCTCAGAGAGACATTGACCTGCAGAAGGTTGAGAGACCAGACTCATACATGTCATCATGCCTCTTTCTCCATTCTTTCATCTGCTTGCTTTCATTACCCAGGGTGCATCAGTGAAGGGCCTGCTCTGCTTCAACAAAGCATTTCACATCACACTATCTGGGTAACTCCATCAGTGTGAACTCATCTTTGAGGGAAACAATTAACTTAATTTTAAGAGGGCAATAGGGAACCCTCTTTGCCTGCCAGTCAGTCTGTTGTCTTAGTTTTTCATTAGGCGGCGTGTAACATTGAAGGGGAACAGCAACCGCTGATTTGGCCTCATTTTTTGGCTTGCTCCTCAAGAAATGCTGGCGACCATGACAGAAGCACAACGTGAGTTGGCTTGGGGGTGTGGTTTGATGTGGGTGTGTCCTTGCCACCACCAAGACACACCCATCTGTCAAAACCTTGTCTGCAGCTGTCCCCCTCATATACAACAGTAGTTCCCTGATCCTGGTGCAGAATACACAGGGTTTCTCCCTCCTCATTTTGACTGATAACATTCAATTCAATAATACAAATAGACAATACAAGTAAAATTTGTGTCTAGTAAAATGGTAGTACCGAGTGCCAGGTCTCTCTCCATTCAGAGACATCAGTATCAAGCCCGTCTGTCTCCATGTGCTGGCTCCATACATGTTTCTGTGAATGCATACACACACAGTCACTGTTCTATTACCAAAGGCAGTTAGGATAAGTCATATCTGACA
Source organism: Salvelinus sp. IW2-2015 (assembly GCF_002910315.2). Classification (NCBI taxonomy): domain Eukaryota; kingdom Metazoa; phylum Chordata; class Actinopteri; order Salmoniformes; family Salmonidae; genus Salvelinus; species Salvelinus sp. IW2-2015. Next base: position 64,335,833 of record NC_036860.1, read on the forward strand.
CACAAACAGGTACTATGTTGATGTATGAACAGGTCAGAATAAACGTACCCTATTATGGTCTCCCCATCAAATGACTGAGGATGCCGGCTGGCATAACCATCTCCAGTCCATCTGTAAAAATAGGCAGAGTTCATCAGTGACACYTGGAATCAAACGGGTGTTGCTATTGCTGGACTCTGCATCTGTGAAAACACACACAGTCACTGTTCTATTACCAATGGCAGTAATGGGTAGGTGATATCGGATAAACAAACAGGTACTACGTTGAGGTTTGAACAGGTCAGACTAAACCTACCAAATTCTGTTGTCATCGATGACCATTGGTGAGCAGGCAAGAGGTGAGGCTGGAGGTGAGGTCTTTGCCAGAGCCCCATTGATGGGAATAGCAGCATAGATCAGCTCCTGGCCCCCGATCAAATATACTGGTTGGTCTCTCACACACACGCACACGCACACACAGCACTGATTACATTATCAATGGTGGTTATGATCAGCCTGGTGAAACCAACCTGATCACTGTGTTCACCTTCCTATTTCACTTCAGGCTGAGGCTGGTTCCACCTGGTTAGGTTATGACCTGGACATTATATGGTGAACACAGGGCTCAGGCTGGTTCCACCTGGTTAGGTTATGACCTGGACATTATATGGTGAACACAGGGCTCAGGCTGGTTCCACCTGGTTAGGTTATGACCTGGACATTATATGCATCTAAGAAGTAGAAAATAAGCAAACAAATAATGCCAATTTATATACATTATGTTTCACTATTGGGTTTTCAAATGTATCAAAGTAATGAAGTGTGTTACCTTGTGTATTTGTACAAATGATGAGCCTGTAAAAGCTGTTGTCGATGACAGGTTTGTCTAACCGGATACTTGCCAACATGTGGCTGACTGTTCCATTCATAGTTATGCTCACAGTGAAGTCAAGTCTTCACTATGCTGCATGTTCTGCTGCCATCTGTACATCTCTCCAACAACTGCAACAGGCAATCTGATGAGGTGGTGACGGCTGGGAGGGCCTGTGACAGGGTGATATAATAGAGAGCCAAGTGATAAATTGCATTTTGTTCTAAATAAAGGACAAAGCTTTTCGCTAATGCACTTCACAACCAAAATAACTCTGTTAGTGGCATCTTCCTGGCTGGGGAATTAGTCTACTAGCTAGTTTATCAAGCCYGGTTTTTTTTAATACAACTTTTCACATTGCACACATTACCTCTCGTTGTTGACGAAGCCGTCTGTCATCAGGGCAGTAACTCTGGTCACTATGAGAGACTTCAGGATGTCCTTTTCATGAGGAGTCCAGGGAGATTCTGGCATCAACGGAGGAGGTGCCACACGGGTATTTGTGTTGCATGACACACTTTTACTCTGAGATCCTGCCTGACAAGCTGCGAAAATAGCAAGCGAACGGTGAATACAATTATTTTTACATTGCTTGACATGTTATGATACCCACCTTTGCTCGTTCTGGTAAGTCCCGGCATTCCGTTCATAACCAGGGGATCTGTCTGGCACCAAACTGTACATTTTGTATAATTGAGTCAACGATTGTCATCATCCCTAAAATAGTTTAAGAAATAACGTAATCACGTTTTGAAGCTATTTCTATGCTTTACAGATGTAGACTGACTGGCTCCCGATTGGATTGGATTCAAGCCGGTGACGCCGTTACACTATACAACCAACTGTGACATGTTACGCTATGGCCCTGGGTTGGTTAAGTTTGTTGCTGCTAGTGAGTACACCGTTGTAGTCAGACACGAGTTAGCTACCATAGCTGCATCCAGTATTTATTTGTGCCCTAGACATGGGTTGCACCTCATAGGCTAACGTGACAGTTTCGTCAAAATTACACTAGCTTAGTGACATTGCTTAAGTAGGCAAATAATTAGTAGGAACACCTTTTRCATATTATGATTTTGTCAAATGTAAGCACCCACCTAATTATGATAACATTTGAAAAAAATCATAATATGGAAAAGGTGTTTCACACAAGTACATGTGAATTGGACATTTGTTTTTTTGGATATCCCACTCCCCCTGAGAGACCCTCAGAGAGTGGGGTCATGGCCAGGGATCAGCCATTACTGACAGTGACCCTGGAACAATTCAGGTTAAGTGCCTTGCTCAAGGGCACATAGACAGATGTTTCACCTAGTCAGCTTGGGCATTTGAACCTGCAACCTTTCGGTTACTGGCCCAACGTTCCTACCCGCTAGGCTGCCAACCACCTATTCTGCACAATAGGGTCCTTCGGCAAGGCAGGTAAACCACGGTTGTTGGKTGTGCAACGTGCAGGAAGCATGTATTGCATGGTCAGTCTCAAATGGCCGTGATCCTTTGACCGCATTGGGGGCGATGAAACAACGGAGGCCAATTCAAAGAAGGAAAGCGAAGTGGACAGAGGGGCGATTTGCACGTGGAGCTTGGCATAAAGGGGGTAGGATTTGTTGACATAATTGTAATCCAAACCCAACCAACTCGCTGTGATGCACTGAGCTTCCAAACTCTGTTTTAGACAAGACTGACTTTATGGGCAAAATTATCCTATTTACATTTTGTAGTACATTTTGACACTAGAATAAATGCTTCTGACTCATATCGATGCCACACGGGCAGTTTTCCAAGGAATTAGTTGTTCACTTTGACCTTTAGTCTGTGAGTCTTTAATTTAAATAAGTTCTTAGTAATCGACATGTTACCCTACCCCACATGTTCAGTACTCTGTTTGTTATTGGCTGTCTGATAGGGAAGGGAATGGTGTGTCCCAGTGGTGGTGGGGACAGGGTAGCATTAGGACAGAGGCTGAGGCTGAACCCGAAGCAAACAGTGCTAGGGGTCAAAGGGTTGCAACACTGACAGGATGACTAGCAATACACGCCAAGTTCCCTCCGCCCATGGGGGAGACACACTGGACAACCACGGACATACAACTGCCTTATGAGATACATGTCTTGCTGCCTGATTTACAGACTCTTCCTGTTGTTGACGCTGTTGAAAGAGTCAAATTGCTGATGTGTGAGTGCAGGCCATGTTTCCCTCTCTGACTGTAAATTCTCTCATTAAAACCAAGGACTATACTGGTGTAGGTTTGACTCTCTATGTGTAGCCTACTGTCTGTATGTTATGTTCAGCTTGCAGGGAAGAGGCTGGGGTATGACTGGCTAGGTGTTATTCTTATAGGGTTACTCTGGTAGGCTTGATTGAGTCTCTCTGTGTGTACTTTCTATGTGTTTGCAGGGAAGTGGTACATTGTGGGCCTGGTGTACGACTCCCCAGTCTTCGTCCCCTACAAAGACAAGCTTAGAGTATCCATGGGCATCCTGACTCCACAGACCAACGCCAAACATCCTGACTCCACAGACCAACGGCAACGTCAATCTCCTGACTCCACAGACCAACAGCAACGTCAATCTCCTGACTCCACAGACCAACGGCAACGGCAATCTCCTGACTCCACAGACCAACGTCAATGTCAAACCTCCTCTTGACTCCACAAACCAATGACAACATCAATCTTCTGACTCCACAGACCAACGTCAATGTCAGCCTCCTGACTCCACAACCAATGACAACATCAATCTCCTGACTCCACAGACCAACGTCAATGTCAACCTCCTGACACCACAAACCAATACAACATCAATCTTCCTGACTCCACAGACCAACATCAATGTCAACCTCCTGACCCACAGACCAACGATCAACATCAACTCCGACTCCACAGACCAACGTCAATGTCACCTCCTGACTCCACAAACAATGACAACATCAATCTTCTGACTCCACAGACCAACGTCAATGTCAGCCTCCTGACTCCAAACCAATGACAACATCAATCTCCTGACTCCACAGACCAACGTCAATGTCAACTCCTGACTCCACAAACAATGACAACATCAATCTCCTGACTCCACAGACCAACGTCAATGTCAACCTCCTGACTCCACAGACCAACGTCAACATCAATCTCCTGACTCCACAGACCAACGTCAATGTCAGCCTCCTGACTCCACAGACCAACGTCAACATCAATCTCCTGACTCCACAGACCAACGTCAATGTCAACCTCCTGACTCCACAGCCAGCAACATCAATCTCCTGACTCCACAGACCAACGTCAACACATCCCTGACTCCACAGAACAATGACAACATCAATCTCCTGACTCCACAGACCAATCAACATCCAACTCCTGACTCCACAGACCAACGGACAAGTCAACTCCTGACTCCACAGACCAACGTCAATGGTCATCTTCTGACTCCACAGACCAACGTCAACGTCAACCTCACCAAGTCGGCCCAGAGGATAACAGAATATATAAACACTAGAATGGGCATTGGCATCCAGGCAACCTAACTAAAGGACAGCCACCTTGGTTAGGGTATTGAAGATGTACTAAGATGGACAAATATTCCTACCGTATCATTATGTTCTTTCTCCTTGTGTGAAGATCGTCATGATGCCGCAGTAAGCTCCACGCATACGAAAAGACAGTGATACATGGTGAATTCATCCTTTTTTGTTTTATGAGCATGTCCTTATTTCTATTACAGCATATTGGATGACTGTCATTCATATTACATTCACCCAGTTCAATGTAYCATCGATAGGTTTAGGCTTCTACATGATACTTGAATTTTCCATTTTTCTCTAAATCTGTAAACTTTCATTCATTGGCTAGGTTGTCTAGCCTTTGCCTGCAATTTATCCGTTTCATTACGTTTTCTTACCCTTAAGAAATGTTTTCACCAGAATCGACGGAATGAATGCACCCCTGATCACACACAAACACAGTTCACTTTCATAGGAGCCACATAAAAACAACATGATCACTTTTCTCATTGTATAATTCCTTCTCGCATTTACGCGATCTCCTCCTCTCACATTTTCCCTTCACTTGTAGACTTCAGTTCACAACACATTAGCTGTCTGTGACCAGGCGAAAAACCTTTCCAAGCCAAACCTTGATATCATAACCGTTAAGCGCTACACAGAGCCTACATCGTTGTCCCCATATTCACTAACGTCAGTCAACATAGTTACTAGAACTAARGTGTTAGTAAACCCACTGCAATCATGCAGTACAGTGTACAGTCAGCAAGCAGTTTAGCAGTTACACTGGCAGCCAAGGTGGCAATAAATTAATAAAACCAAAAGCTTACRTTGACTTGGAAGAGTTCCAGTGTTGGATAGCCATAGCCAGCTAGCTAACATAGCATCCCTCTCTGTTTGAGCCTGGTGTTTGAGTAGGCTAAACTAGCTAGCTGCATTCGCTAGCTAAGTGAAAGTTAAAGTGAAAATTAATACAACAAAATATAGCAAGCTCGCTTTCTCTCGGTTTTATAATGAATTCAATGTACCCAGAGGAGGACGGAAACTAGCTGTCCTCCGGCTACACCATGGTGCTACACTACAGAGTGCTACTGAGGCTACTGTAGACCTTCATTGCAAAACAGTGTGTTTTAATTAATTATTTGGTGATGTGAATATATTTAGTGTAGTTTTATCTAAAARGTTTCATAAYAAATAACAATTTCACCTTTTACACTGATAAAGATGGTCCTCCCCTTCCTCCTCTGAGGATCCTCCACTGCTCTAGTCCTCTGCCTGCCTTTACAAGAGAAGTCCTCTGCCTCCCTTACAAGATAAGTCCTCTGCTTGCCTTTACAAGAGAAGTCCTCTGCCTACCCTTACAAGATAAGTCCTCTGCCTGCCCTTACAAGAGAAGTCCTCTGCCTCCCTTACAAGAGAAGTCCTCTGCTTGCCCTTACAAGATAAGTCATCTGCTTGCCCTAACAAGAGAAGTCCTCTGTTTGCCCTAATAAGAGAAGGCCTCTGCTTGCCCTAACAAGAGAAGTCCTCTGTTTGCCCTAATAAGAGAAGGCCTCTGCTTGCCCTAACAAGATAAGTCATATGCTTGCCTTAACAAGAGAAGAGCCTTCTCTCAGCATCTTCATAACAAACCAGCATATCTGTTAAAAGTTGGTGATCTTGGTTTCATCTGGGAACTGTTGTGATTCTAAACATAGTGAAAGAGAGAGAGAAATCACCAACACTGGACAATTGACGAGTGGAAAAACATGGCCTGAAACATGACCTCAACCCAATAGAGCATCTTTGGGATGAGCTAGAACAAGCTGTTCTCAGCATGAATGTACTGCCGTCCAATCTTCAGCAACTGCATAATGCCCTGGCGTCAGCATGGTCCAACATGTAGAATGCCCMGAAGAATTCAGGCTGTTCTGGAGGCAAAGGGGGGTCCGACCCAGTACTAGAAGGGTGTACCTAATAAACTGGCCGGTGAGTGTATGTGACCGTATACAAACATAAGCAATGTTTGAGATTATTATGTTTTAGTCAAATATTAGATCTGTTTTGGGCCGTCTTGCAGTCTTACATTTGGGTTCTTCATCTTACGTTGGGCTTCTTACAGTCTTACAGTTTGGCTCTTACAGTCTTACAGTTTGGCTTCTTACAGTCTTATCAGTTTGGGCTTCTTGCAGTCTTACAGTTGGGCTTCTTACAAGCTTACAGGTTTGGGCTTCTTACAGTCTTACAGTTTGGGGCTTCTACAGTCTTACAGTTTGGGCTTCTTGCGGTCGATTTGCAGTCTACAAATTATTTGTAATTATGTCCACTCATGAAAAAATCGTCCTGTGGCTGAATCTAGTTGAAAATCCCAGGATTACAATATTAAAAGTCCTTTGAACATCGTCGTTTTTTCCAGACTATAACCAGGTGAAGGACATTACGGTAGAGGCGACCAACCAACTACAATGACTGTGCAGTGGTCCTGAAGCACAAGAAGATGGACGGAGAGTACACACTGGGGATTTAATATTTTCCCAGTATTTTACAAATGTTCCATCCCGAGAATAAATCCCTTTTCTCCCGGGTAACCCGGTATGCCCCACCAAAACCTGAAGTGTCATTCAAAAGCATGATAAAGCTAATAAATAGGCCTAAGTATGGATTTGATTAGAGCTTTGATTAAATGAGCCTGATGAGGCATACATTAAAGCATACATTAAAGACATTTAATGAGACCAAGCCCAAAAGATTGTGCCGTTATCCAATACATACTGTACAGTGCATTCGGAAAGTATTCAGACCCCTTCACTTTTTCCACATTTGGTTATGTTATAGCTTTATTCCTCATCAATCTACACACAACACCCCATAACGACAAAGCAAAAACAGGTTTTTAGAAATGTTAGCAAAATTATTAAAAATGAAATATTGAAATATCACATTTACATAAGTATTCAGACCATTTTACACAGTACTTTGTTGAAGCACCTTTGGCAGCGATTACAGCCTCGAGTCTTCTTGGGTATGACGCTACAAGCTTGGCACACCTGTATTTGGGGAGTTTCTCCCATTCTTCTCTGAAGATCCTCTCAAGCTCTGTCAGGTTGGATGGGGAGCATCGCTGCACAGCTATTTTCAGGTCTCTCTAGAGATATTTGATCGGGTTCAAGTCCGGGCTCTGGCTGGGTCACTCAAGGACATTCAGAGACTTGTCCCGAAGCCACTTCTGTGCCTGTCTCTTATACACATCTAGATGTGTATAAGAGACAGGCTCTTGAGTGCTCTGGAGCAGGTTTTTATCAAGGATCTCTCTGTACTTTGCTCCGTTCATCTTTCCCTCGATCCTGACTAGTCTCCCAGTCCCTGCCGCTGAAAAACATCCCCACAGCATGATGCTGCCACCACCATGCTTCACCGTATGGATGGTGCCAGGTTTCTTCCAGATGTGATGATTGGCATTCCGGCCAAAGAGTTCAGTCTTGGTAACATCAGACCAGAGAATCTTGTTTCTCATGGTCTGAGAGTCTTTAGATGCCTTTTGGCAAACTCCAAGCGGCTGTCATGTGCCTTTTACTGAGGAGTGGCTTCCGTCCGGCCACTCTACCATAAAGGCCTGATTGGTGGATTGCTGCAGAGATGGTTGTCCTTCTGGAAGGTTCTCCCATCTCCACAGAGGAACTCTGGAGCTCTGTCAGAGTGACCATTGGGTTTTTGGTCACCTCCCTGATGAAGGCCCTTCTCCCCCGATTGCTCAGTTTGGCCAAGCGGCCAGCTCTAGGAAGAGTCTTGGTGGTTCCAAACTTCTTCCATTTAAGAATGATGGAGGCCACTGTGTTCTTGGGGACCTTCAATGCAGCGGAAATGTTTTTGTACCCTTCCCCAGATCTGTGCTTCGACACAATCCTGTCTCAGAGCTCTACGCACAATTCTTTGACCTCATGGCTTGGTTTTTGCTCTGACATACATTGTCAACTGTGGGATCTTATCTTATCAATTGAATWTACCACAGGTGGACTCCAATCAAGTTGTAGAAACATCTCAATCATTATCAATGGAAACAGGATTCACCTGAGCTCAATTTCGAGTCTCATAGCAAAGGTTCTGAATAATTATGTAAATAAGGTATTTCCGTTTTTTTGTTTTTATAAATTGGCAGAAATATCTAAAAACCTGTTTTCACTTCGTCATTACAGGGTATTGTGTGTAGATTGATGAGGGCAAAAAATTATTTAAACAATTTTAGAATAAGGCTGTAACGTAACAAAATGTGGAAAAAGTCATGGGGTCTGAAAACTTTCTGAATGCACTGTATATGATATAGGCTACTGCACATTACTCACAACATGAAAGCCCATAGATGTAGCTAGCTATATGCTCTCTTGGGTAAAACGAAGAAACTAGCTCCAGTAGGCTAATCTTTTTGAGTGTGAACTGTATTACTGTACTTTGTTGTATTATACTGTATTATATGGACTGAAATTACGCACATTGTTCAAACCATTATAAAGCAGGGAGAGCTCATGCGATTCTGTTGCACCTACAAAGTTAAAAGTATAGGCCAGCTAATTTAATTTTAATTATGAAATATAATAGCTCTTATATCTCTTTCTCTCTCTATTGTTGCTTCATTCCTTCCTTGCTTTCAACAGTTAAATGAAATACGTTTCGTTGTCCTCTTCTTAGATGCACTTCTCTTCACGAAGATTGAATAGTTATGGGTCTGAACTGCCATAGCCTACCACCATTGCGCGTTCARGCTTCTTTCAAACTACCCATGATTTCTATTGGCTGCTTTTTTAACATTCAGCAAACAAGAGCTTGCGTACCTCTTTGAATAGTCTATAGGTATAAGAAATGTAAAAAAAATATTAAAAAAATAAATGTCCAGCAGGCTATTCTAGTCCAGCGTGTCCTGCATGGGACTCCAAGAGCAAAGGAGCATTTTTTAAGGAGAGAGGCCAGCGGAGCACAGGTGCATGCGTGTTGCGCAAGAGACAGTAAGTTAGCATAACCCAGAATGAATTAGCTAAATATAAGGCCAATACTGCATTGAATGTATTACCTGAAAGAGGTAAGCTAGGACATCTATATACAGGGCTATATATCAATCTAGAACAGGATGATCTATTTTGGATCTATTTTTATGGAATTGATGGAGAAAGACTGCAAGAGAGTGCAATGATATTAAAACAACAATATTCGAGTTATAGGCTGCTTTAAAACTCTTCAGCTGCAATAAATAAATAAAAACGTTACAATTAAAACATAAGGTGACCTGCGAAAGTCAGACGGAGATGGGTCAATTAGACACACGTTCAGTATTTAAATGATAGACTATGCTGCAGCAAATATAGGCCTACTTGTCACAAGAAAAAAAGTTACCATGATGAGATGATAGATCTACATGCATTGCGAACTGCACTCTAATCTGAGATGGGCTGCCTGTCCCTACTCTGAGCGTTGATCATGCAGAGGCCGTAGAGAAGCCAGATTTAGACATCACATATAACAGTTAAAATTTCACGCCATGCTGTTCATATAAATCATTTATTATAATTTACTGGGTTCTCGCAGTTATTTATCCCGGAAAAAGCGAGTGGTTTGTGGTGGTAAATCCCGGTAAATCCCAGTAAATCCCGGAAACCGGATTCCCACCATTCAACCCTAGTAAACACAGGTGTCCCTCTATGGGGAGTCTGTCTACATATTACTCTTATTCTGGTCTTATAGGTCATTCCCTGAAGGTGAAGCCTGATATGATAAAAAAATGTCCCTAGGAGTGCAGTTTGACCCCAAACAGGTAGTCTTAAAGCAGACATTTATGTGTCAAAACATTGTTGCTCTCCTTGTTGTTTACAGAGAACTGCCGTCCCTATGGACACTAGGTAAGTTAATAGACTTCCTGTCTACAGACAGTCTATGTTGTTGATGACGGACTACAATTACTGAAACACGTGATATTTGAATGAACTGTAGGTTTTATTTTTGTCTCTCCATATGGAATATGTTAAATGTACTTTTAGACGCCCCTTATTTTACAACCAACGTCCTCTCAGATGTCAGATGTCAGATAGAGAGAGAGAGAGAGATCTGCAGGGTTCTATCCTTAGGCCAATATTGTTTTAGCTATGCATGCTACTGCTCGGTTGTGGTTAAATTTGAGATATTTTTTCCTATTAAATTCCACTTAGAAGTCGAATGTTACAGTGACAAACAGAGAGATAAGGAGAACTTTGCTCTGTTTGCGGTTTGTTTTCTGCTGGAGTTTGAGGGGTACAGGAAGGGGTAAACACACATGGTCATTGGCCATTGGCTTGCTAGCCTAATCCAGTGGAGGGGGTTGAGGTAGAGGGTTGGAGGGATAAAGGTTGGAGGGGTGGAGAGATTAGCTCTCCCAGCAGTTCCAAGAGCTCAGGGTAAGCCTCAGTCAGAGGTTGGTATCAGAGACAGAAAGACAGAATGCAGCAGGTTGTCGTACTCGCGCTCCTCTTGGGCCTCGTTTGCCTCCTCCATGGAGTGCCCGTGCTTCCCGAACATCTCTTCCCCACACAGGAGAACTTCGACCTGACTAAGGTCAGAGTGTCTTCTGTTTCTCAGACCATGGACCTGTCTCTCGCCTTATCTGATCTATTAGTCATAATCAGTAGAGTAATTGTTTTGAAAATTCTTCGTAACGTTACTTGATGGCCAAATGGCCAATAGACTGATTCGGTTGAGTTGTCAAGCTATGTAGATTTTGTGATTTTAGTGTCTATTCGCTTGTAAGTTTATACGCCTCATATGTCTAAATATTGCTGTTCCCAGTACAGTATTACAGGTTGTTAAAACCTTTCCATCTGTCTCTCTATTGGTCAGTTCATGGGGAAGTGGCATGATATTGCGGTAGCGTCCACCTGCCCCTGGATGCAGCGCCACAAGGGAGATGCAGCCATCGGAACCCTGGAGCTGCAGGCCAGCAGCACCGGAGACAAAGTCAGCATGACAAGGAGCATGACAAAGTGAGGTTACACACACACACATTGATATTCYTGTCTCTGAACTGTACCTAATAATGGAACTGGATTCACCATAGCTTAAAGACCCAATGCAGTCAAACTTCTGTTTGAAACTAACGCTGTAAAAGTGAGATTATTTTGTAAAAAATCAGTGATATTACATAGTTGTTGGTTAAAAAAAATGCAATTACACGGGACGTACTAATCAGAAGGTTTTGTATGGGTGGAGTTTTGGCTTGCCTGGTGACATCACCAGGCAGGATAAGTTATTAGACCAATAACAAAGAGTTCCAAATCTCTGCCAATAACAGCTAGTTTTCAGGTTACATATCCCTCCAATTAGGCCCCTCACTCAGACCACTCCCAGACAGTCCTACCTAATTATTGTTTGAGGAATAGTTTTTCAGATTTTAATTAAAAACAGTAAGGTACTTAATTGTTAAGCAGATATTGAGATTAAAACGGCTGCTTTGGCCTTTAATTCAATATATGCTGTGTGCGTGCGTGCGTGTGCAGGCACGGGACATGTAAGCAGATCTCTGGTGATTACGAGCTGACTGACACACCTGGAAGATTCACCTACCACATCGCCAGTAAGTCTGTTTGTCACTTCCTCTCCTCAACCATGTCTGAAAACTTTACCTTCCCCGTCCTTGTTTAGTCCCCGTCACAATTAGTCCTCTCAAAGCTAATTGGAAGAGAATGTTCAAGGGAGGGACCTTGGATCCTCTCTTACAATGCGCTTTGAGAGGAATTAAGGAAACAAGGACGGCTAGTGACGGAGGAAGCAAGGATGTGACAGCTAGTAATGTTTCCATACACAGTCTGTGTATTTTTGTAATCGATGAGAGGTCAACGGTGAGAGGTAATGGGCATTGTGTACTGTATTTATGCTCGTACTCTCCTACCGTATAAGTCCATGTTTCCTTCATGCAGAGTGGGCGGCTGATGTTGATGCCTATGTGGTTGACACTAACTATGATGAGTACGCCATCGTCATGTTGAGTAAACAAAAAACAGGAGGCGAGAAGACAAAGTCTGCCAAGCTATACAGTAAGTGTCACCACAGTGTCATTTATTTAACTTCACACCACTGAGACAGTAGCCTGGTACCAGATCTGTTTGTGGTGTCTTGCCAACTCCTTTGGTTGTAATTATGATTGTCACYACAACGACCATAGGATTTGGCTATACAGTCAATCAATCAACCAATTGATTTGGCTATAGAGCAGCACAAACACAAACATGATAATGACTATAGGAGTTGGCAGGTCCACAAACAGATCTGAAACCAGGCCTATCAGACACAGCTATAGTGTTGTTATATTCAGCAGCAGAAGATCTGATCTGAGACCAGGCCACTCAGAAACAGCTATAGTGTTAATTATATTAAGCAGTAGAAGTCAATTAAAATGCTGCCTCCTTCAGGTCGCACCATGGAACTGTCGCCCACTATCCTGGATGACTTCAGGAGGCTGGTGAGGGAGCAGGGCATGGCTGACGACACAATCATCATCAAACAGAACAAAGGTAGAGGCACACACACAGGGGCGGACTGGGACCAGAAATCGGCCTTGGCATTTCTAAATCGGCCTTGGCATTTTCCTTCAGGCGCCCGTTATTAGCCGAATATTTATAATTTTGCACAAAAAAACWAAGTTGAACAGGCCCACTGGGCAAAATATGGACCAGCCATATGTGTGTGCCCCTGCACACACATGCACAAATACTCACATACACCAGGCAGCAAGTACACAGCCACATGCGCACGTACGCACGCACACACACTCCAGTGACATCCACTATGTGTCTGGACATTGTTTGACCTTTGAACTCCTGTCTCTGTCCACAGGGGAGTGTGTACCAGGAACAGAGCCTGTAGCAGCAGAGCCTCAGCCTGAGGTTACAGCACTGGTACTTCCTGTATTCAATTATTCAATGTTGAGGTTGTACCCCGTGTCAGAGTCTGGGATTATATCGAAAAGCAGCTTTGGTTAAAGGCATTACAGAAAGTAAATCAACATTTTCCTAAATGAAAAGCATTGACGATAAMTGGAATTGGAATTTCAGTATACTTCCTGAATTGATTGGAAGTCAAATGGACTTTACCCCAACCCTGCTGAGTACTCACCTGTCTGTCTGTCCCCAGAGAGCCAAGAGGAACATAGTCCTCCCTGAGTTGCCCGCTGAGGAGGGTTCTGGTGCCGGAACCATGATGTTCAGGAGTAAAGGTGAGAGTGCCTGGTGGGCCTGCTAGGCCCGTGACCTCTACATTGAAGGTACGTTTTAGCATCAGCTCTGTGTGGGTCTAGTCATTGAATGGCTGGAAGCTGCTAGAACACATTTTTGGTGTAGCTCCGGACAAACATAGCTAATTAAAGTCATACAAGAATCAGGTGTGCTTGTCCAGGGCTACAATAGAAGCGTGTACTGTTAGGGATACTGGAGGACTGAAGTTGAGTAACACTCATGTATATTACATGTAATTACAGTGTACAGTGGAGTCCGAAATTATTCCCACTGTTGATAGCGACGAGCAAAAATGACTGTATAAAATAAATAATTCTAAATACTGAGCTATATCATATGCTCAAATAAATTGGAAAATTATTTTATTTATACTAATACAATTGCTCAGAAAAATAGATTTTGTTTAACAAGGTAGGGGGTCAAAATTATTGACACTCCTGTTTTCAATACCTTTCAATACCTCACCTTGCGAGGATAACAGCACTGAGCCTTTTTCTAAAAATAATTATGAGTTGGAGACCACATTGGGAGGGGTCTTAGACCAGTCCTCCATACAGAATCGTTTATACCATTCAATTGGTCTATTTCTTCTGCACTCGTAAATACCAACCATTAGTCTGTGTTATTAACGGGGGCTGAGCTAGAGCGGTGTTTGCCGTACAAGGGCGGATCCCGAATTGGCCTGGGACTTGGTCTTTTTACCAAAACGTCTGTAGAATCTGAATGTTTTGAGCTACAAAAGTCTCATGAATATGCACGTGTAACATGTTTTGCTCTATGACCTCACAAGCTACACAAGAGTCGTTAGAAGGTAAGTGGGCCTTCTACATAGAAGACCATAGTAAATCCCAGGACATAGTGTCTATAACAGTTAGGGGTTCTTCTACATAGAAGATCTAGTAAATCCCAGGACATAGTGTCTATTACTGTAAGGGGTTCTTCTACATAGAAGATCATAGTAAATCCAGGACATAGTGTCTATAATACTGTAAGGGGTTCTTCTACATAGAAGATCATAGTAAATCCAGGACATAGTGTCTATAATACTGTAAGGGGTTCTTCTACATAGAAGATCATAGTAATCCCAGGACATAGTGTCTATAATACTGTAAGGGGTTTCTTCTACATAGAGATCATAGTAAATCCCAGGACATAGTGTCTATAATACTGTACGGGGTTCTTTCTACATAGAAGATCTAAGTAAATCCAGGACATAGTGTCTATAATACTGTACGGGGTTCTTCTACATAGAAGATCCTAGAAATCCCAGGACATAGTGTCTATAATACTGTAAGGGGTTTCTTCTACATAGAAGATCATAGTAAATCCCAGGGCATAGTGTCTATAATACTGTAAGGGTTCTCTACATAGAAGATCATAGTAAATCCCAGGACATAGTGTCTATAATACTGTAAGGGGTTCTTCTACATAGAAGATCCTAGTAAATCCCAGGACATAGTGTCTATAATACTGTTATAAGCTCACATAGTTGCTGTCACAAACTCTTAACTCCACACAATTGTCACTGACTAGTTGGATATTAATTTCCCACCGAGCAAACCATTTCTGTACTTACAACATTCATATAAATTCATTTTTTATCAGGTTTCTGCTTTGCCAGACTTTTTTAAACATTTGTCAAGAAAACTCATTGATCAAACTGTTTATGTCAAATGTATGTTCTACTTGCAGCCCCGGTTGTCCTGAAAGGAAAATGGTAAAACACTTCATTGTGATGCTAAATAGGTCTGGACATGCAGAATGAAGAAAGTCAGATAAATGAAAAGCAGATTTTTGATGGGGTCTCGGGACTGATAGGGTTAACCATTTCTTTGTGGATTTTGATGTGAGCTTGGGGTTATTGTCTTGTGGAAGATCCACTTGAGGCCAAGTTTCAACCTCCTGGCTGAGGCAACCAGATTTTGGGCAAACATTCTTGGGTACTGGGTAAACTTCATGATGCCGTTGACCTTAACAAGGGTCCAATGGGCCTCCCGAGTGGCGCAGTGGTCTAAGCCACTGCATCGCAGTGCAAGCTATGCCACTAGAGATTCTGGGTTCGAGTCCAGGCTCTGTCGCAGCCGGCCGCGACCGGGAGACCCATGGGGCGGCGCACAACTGGCCCAGCGTCGTCCGGGTTAGGGAGGGTTTGGCCGGCAGGGATGTCCTTGTCCCATCGTGCACTAGCGACTCCTGTGGCGGGCCGGGCGCAGTGCACACTGACACAGTCACCAGGTGTACGGTGTTTCCTCCAACACATTGGCGTGGCTGGCTTCCAGGTTAAGTGGGCATTGTGTCATGAAGCAGTTTGGTTGGGTTGGGTTGCGCTTGGTTGGGTTGCGTTTCGGAGGACGCACGGCTCTCGACCTTCGCCTCTCCCTAGTCCGTACGGGAGTTGCAGCGATGAGACAAGACTGTAACTACCAATTGGGGAGAAAATAAATTATAATAATAAATGAATTAAACAAGGGTCCAAGGACCAATGGAAGCAAACCCTTAACATTAAATATCCACCACCATATTTCTTTAGTAGGTATGAAGTTATTTTCTGCTCAAGGCGTTCTCATTTTGATGCCAAACCCACCACTGGTGTGCGTGGCCAAAGACCTCTATTTTCATGTCATCCATGTGCATTGGCACTTGGATTGAAACCAGTGCTTGGTCAGATGACATGAAAATATAGTTATTTGGCCATGCGCACCAGTGTTGGGTGCCATTATCCTCGCAAGGTGAGGTATTGAAAAGGGTGTCAATAATTTTGACCGCTACCTTTTTGAGAAAATAATTATTACTTATTACTGATTATTATTATTACTAAATCTCTTTCTCTGAGCAACTGTATTATGTATAAAATAATATAATTTCCCAAAAAGTGCAGCATACAATATAGCTCAGTATTTGAATGATTTATTTTATACAGTCAGTGTTGTTCATCTTTATCAAGGGTGTCAATCATTTCAGACCCTACTGTATGTCTATGGCTAAAACACACAATGCACTGCTATACATCTCTCTTCAGAGTCCTGTAACGCCGATCCGGACGCAGGTCCCTGTTTCGGGACAGTGCAGAGGTACTTCTACAACTCCACCAGTATGGCCTGTCAGCTGTTCACCTACGGAGGCTGCATGGGCAACCAGAACAACTTTGTGACCGAGAGGGAGTGTCTCCAGAGCTGTCGCAATGAGGGTGAGTGGATAGAGTGTAACAGTGGTGGTTTTTCTGTTGGTGAACCACACTCGTGTGACGGGTCATCTTGTCTAAGAGCTTGAGACTTGCGTTAGCTCCACAGAGCTAATGCCTTCACTTTAGCTCAGTGGGCTTATACAGTCTTGTGGTGCGTAGGAGACACAGGCTTGACTTCTAACCTAGTTGATGATGTGACAATGCTCAACCCACTTCAAGAACCAATATGATGTCCATGCCCATAGACTACGTGTGAGACAAGATTGTCCCTCATGTCTTTCCTCCTGTCTGGTGTGTGTCTCTCTACAGCTGCCTGTAGACTGCCCATAGATGCTCGGCCCTGCACTGGACAGCCCAAGATCTGGGTCTTCCACTCAAACTCTGGTCTCTGTCTGGATCATGAAAAGGACTATTGCCAGGTCAACAGTAACAAGTTCTACTCCAAGAGGGAGTGTGAGGAGTACTGTGGGGTGATGAAGGATCCAGGTAAGAGACACACACATATTGTCTGTTATAACAAGGCCTAGGGCAACACTGCCATGTCATTCTGATATCTTTTGGGATTACATGGTCAAGTTGTACTGATTGTGAAATTACGTTTTTCAACATATTTTTTGTGACCACAAAAAAAGGCATTATTTATCTGGTTTTAGTCTGCTTATCTGATGTGAATGTGCCTTTGTATTACAGGAGAAGGGGAGTTCCTCAAAACAAACTAAAGGAGATGAGAACACAGAACGTACAGCACAGATCAACCACTGAACGTACAGCACAGATCAACCACATAACGTACAGCACAGATCAGATCAATATGTTGATCAACAGTAACACACTATGGATATCATACATTACCATAGAGCACAATAAAATGATGGATGAACCTGCTTGGCATCATGTCTTATGTAAACTAGATCCTGACTTTGTGCTGTTGAGTTTATAGTATGTTTGGTTAACCGCCACCAACTGAATGTAGATGATACATCCATTCATAGATGTAATATAAAGGTATATATTAGGTAAAGTTATTGTTCAGCCAAGAGTTTACCAAAGATATAAAATATACAATATACTGTATTTCTTGTAATGTAATACAGTGTATTATGGTGGGATCTGATGACCGGTGTATGAGTAACCAGCAGAGGGCGATGTTGCTCCAGTTACAGTGACAGCCGTCTCCCAAATTTCTCCTCCCCGTCTYGCGCTGCTCTGCTTGGCCCAACCAAGGAACGACTGGATCGGTGCTAGCTTCCTGCTCCTGGTTCCCAGAGTTCCCGGCTGCTCTCTGCGTTCCGCTGGCCGTAGAATGCTGGGAATATCCGGAGAGGAAAAGGGAACTGACAGCATGGAGGGACCATCTGTAGAAGGGCACACCACCTGGTCGGACGGAGAGAGAGATGGCAAACAAATACACCACTGGGCCAGCTAGGGATTTTAGCACAGACAACTCTCACACAAATAGTAGCACGTACACATGGCTCAGTAGACCATACAGTTTAACTTTCAGACAGAAATAAAATACAATACACATTCCCTCTTAGAGTCAGACACAATGATATATTCACCAAAAAGTGATCATTCGGTGAGTTTCCTAGAATTTTTCACTTTCTCACGCAAGCATGCATTCAGTGCACGTGAACGCACACACATGCACACGCACACAGAGACAGAGACAGAGAGAGAAGTCTTACAGACTGACCAAATATGCTGCTGAGATCTACTCACACAGAGCACACATACTAAACATATACTGAACCAAAAATATAAACGCAACATGCAAAAATGTTACTGAGTTACAGTTCATATGAGGAAATCAGTCAATTGAGATAAATTCATCATTATTATTAATCTATGGACTTCACATTACTGGGAATACATATATGCATCTGTTGGTCACAGACACCTTAAAATAAATGGGTCTCACAATGGGCCTCAGGATCTCGTCACGGTATTTCTGTGCATTGAAATTGCCATCGATAAAATGCAATTGTGTTGGTTGTCCGTAGCTTATGCCTGCCAATACCATTCCCCAACACTACAATGGGGCACTGTTCACAACATTGACATCAGCAAATCGCTCGCCCACATGACGCTATACACTTACGTGGTCTGCGGCTGTGAGGCCAGTTGGATGTACTGTCAAATTCTATAAAAGAACGTTGGAGGTGGCTTATGGTAGAGAAATGAACATTCAATTATCTGGCAGCTTTGGTGGACATTCCTGCAGTCAGCATGACAATTGCACGTTCCCTCAAAACTTGAGACATCTATGGCATTGAGTTGTGTGACAAAACTGCACATTTTAGAGTGGCCTTTTATTGTCCCCAGCACAAGGTGCACCTGTGTAATGATCATGCTGTTAAATCAGCTTCTTAATATGCCACACCTGTCAGGCGAATGGATTACCTTGGCAAAAGAGAAATAATCACTAAAAGGGATGTAAACAAATTTGTGCACAAAATTTGAGATAAATATTTTTTTTGCATATGGAACATTTCTGAGATCTTTTTATTTCAGCTCATGAAACATGGAACCAACACTTCACATGTTGCAATTATATTTTTGTTCAGTGAACATGGTGAGCAAACATAGACCTGCAGCCTTTTCAACCGGGACTTAATGCACCGACCCCCTTTACATGTGAGGAAATGAAAACAATCACTCAATGCTGATATATGCCTCTTTTATAACAATATTTCAGTGTTAGCTATTGTAGTTGAAGTTTCAGTGTAGTTGGCATTGAAGTTGGCTATTTAATTGTAGTTTGCCCTATTTCTTTAACACTGTTTCAGTATAGTCTTTCAAATGAAAAGGAAGTGCAATATCCCTTTCTGTTACAGCAGACTGTTACTAATGAGAGACTGACACACACACACACACACACAAAGTGGCAGAAAAAGATGTCAACTGTGACTGTCCGACAGACATGCCCACAGTATTTGCTGTTTGACCAACAACAAAAAAACTAAAAAAAGAAAGAGTTCCCATGAAAATCCTCAGGATGTTTTCTATCAGCTTTGGCAAGTGAGACCAACGGAAAGCAAAGACACATGAAACTGTGAGACTTCAACACTTTTGGTAGAAAGTGCACCTCTTGTTTTCTCACAGAGGCTTAAGAGTCTGATGGTCTGACCTGAGTGAATCACATAAGTGTTGTGGGTTAAGTCCAGCAGGTTTGGGTTTGTTGGAGCTCTACTCTATACGCAGTGACCCAAGTCATAGACTGTTTTCTCTGCTACTGCACGGTAAGCGGTACCGGAGTGCCAAGTTTAGGACCAAAAGGCTCCTTAACAGCTTCTACCCCCAAGCCAAAAGACTGCTACCACCCAAACTAATTTCATTGACCCCCCCCCCCTCCATTTGTTTTTAAACTGCTGCTACTCGCTGTTTATTATCTATGTATAGTCACTTTACCCCTACCTACATGTATAAATGATCTCAACTAAACCCTGTACCCCCGCACAGTGACTCGGTACCGGTACCCCCTGTATATAGCCTCGTTATTGTTATTTTATTGTGTTACTTTTAATTCTTTTTTACTTTAGTTTATTGATAAATATTTTCTTTAACTCTTTCTTGAACTGCATTGTTGGTTAAGAGCTCGTAAGTAAACATTTCACGGTAAGGTCTACACCTATTGTATTCGGCGCATGTGACAAATAAAGTTTGATTTGATGCAGTCTGGGAACTGGAAGGAAACTGCAGTCAAATAGTAGACGACTATTCACAACTGTGTTGGTATGTTTGGACCATGATAGATCCTTAGTGATGTGGACACCGAAGGACTCAAAACTCTCGACCCGCTCCACTTCAGCCCCATCGATGTGAATGGGGGCCTGCTCGGCCCTCCGTTTCCTGTAAACCACAATCAGCTCCTTTGTCTTGCTGACGTTGAAGGAGAAGTTGTTGTCCTGGCACCACTCCGCCAGGGCCCTCACCTCCTCCCTGTAAGCTGTTTCATCGTTGATGGTAATCAGGCCGAGCTGTGTTGTGTCATCAGCAAACTTGATGATGGTGTTGGAGTTGTGCGTGGCGACCACGTCAAGGGTGAACAGGGAGTACAGGAGGGGGCTGAGCACGTAGACTTGTGGGGTCCCCATGTTGAGGATCAGCATGACGGAGGTGTTGCTGCCTACCTTCTCCACCTGGGGGTCGGCCCGTCAGGAAGTTCAGGACCCAGTTGCACAGGGCAGGGTTCAGACCCAGTGCTCCGAGCTTGGAGTGTTGAAAGCTGAGCTATAGTCAATGAACAGCATTCTTACATAGATTTTCCTCTTGTCCAGATGGGATAGGGTAGTGTGCAGTGAAATGGTGATTGTATCTTCCATGGATCTGTTGGGGCGGTATGCAAATTGTAGTTGGTCTAGGGTATCGGGTAAGGTGGAAGTGACATGATCCTTTAACTAGCCTCTCAAAGCACTACCTTCTCTTTCTTGGGTACAGGAACAATGGTGGACATTGAAGCAAGTGGGAACAACAGACTGGGATAGGGAGAGATTGAATATGTCCGTAAACACTCCAGCCAGCTGCTCTGCACATGCTCTGAGGACACAGCTTGGGATGCCGTCTGGGCCGGCAGCCTTGCGAGGGCTTAACTGTCTTTCTCACATCGGCCACGGAGAACGAAAGCTCACAGTCCTTGTAAGCAGAAGTGGCCCGCGTCGGCGYCTCTGTGTTTTCCAAGAAGGTTTAGCTTGTCTGGAAGCGACGTGGCTGGTTTTCCCTTTATAATCTGTGATTATCTGGAGTCCCTGCCACATGCTTCTCGTGTCTGAGCTGTTGAATTGCAACTCCACTTTGTCCCTGTACTGTCATTTTGCCTGTTTGATTGCCTTACAGAGGGGGTAGCTGGTCTGTTTGTACACGTCCATGTTCCCAGTCACCTTGCCGTGGTTAAATGCGGTGGTTCGCGTTTTCAGTTGTGCGTGAATGCTGCCATCTATCAACGGCTTTTGGTTTAGATAAATTCTAATCCTTACACTGGGAATAACATCCTCTATGCACTTCCTGATGAACTCAGTCACAGAGTCAGTGTATACGTCAATACTATTCTCAGAAGCAGCCCGGAACATTTCCCAGTCTATGTTATCAAAACCATCTTGAAGCATAGATTCCGATTGGTCAGACCAACGTTGAACAGTCCTTACCACAGGTACTTCCTGTTTAGGTTTCTGCCTATAGGAGGGGAGGAGCAAAATGGAGGCCTGATCTGATTTGCTGAAGGGAGTGCGGAGGAGGGCCTTGTAGCAGTTCCGGAAGGGGGAGTGGGAATGGTCAAGAGTGCTCAATGAGCGAGAAGCACGGGAAATTATAAAACCTTGGTAATATTTTCCTCAGATTTCCTTTATTAAAGTCCCCAACTTCAATAAATGTGGCTTCAGGAAACAGAGAGGGAGGGAGAAAAAGAAAGAGAGAAACAGAAAAGACAAGGGAAGAAAGAGAGAGCCTGGAGACGTCATTATGCTAGACCACAGAAAGAGACAATTCTCTCATCAAAGCTTTTTACTCAGCTGCTGCTGGTAGAGCTGGGGCTATTGTTTGTCCTCTCCAGCAGTCCCCTTACCCCCCAGCCCATCCAACCTAACTACCAGATTATATGGCTAACTAACTACCTGATTATATGGCTAACTACCAGATAATATGGCTATCTACCAGATTATATGGCCATCTAACTACCTAATTATATGGCTAACTAACTACCAGATTATATGGCTAACAAACTACCTTATTATATGACTGTCAGTTTATATGAATAACTAACTACGAGATGCTTTACCTCTCATTCTCTCTCCCCTTTTCTCCTTCCCTCTCCCATTTATCCTAACTACCAGATTATATGGCTAACAAAGTACCAAATTATATGGCTAATTAACTACCAGATTATATGGCTAACTAACTACCTGTCACACCCTGACCATAGAGAGCCCTTGGGGTTCTCTATGGTGCAGTAGGTCAGAGCGTGACTAGGGGGTGTTCTAGTATTATATTTCTATGTTGGTGTGAGTATGGTTCCCAATTGGAGGCAGCTGATGATTGTTGCCTCTAATTGGGGATCATACTTAACGTGGTCCTTTTCCCACCTGCGTTTGTGGGATATTGTTTTGTTTTCAGTTAGTGTCTTAGTGTGCTCGGTACTGGATGTTCGTTGATTCTTTGTTGTTTTTGTTAAATTTCACATTTTAATAAAGTATGTGGAACTCTATTCACGCTGCACCTTGGTCCACTCCTTTCGACGAACGTGACACTACCAGATGCTTTACCACTCATTCTCTCACCCCTTTTCTCCTCCCCTCTCCCACTTTCTCCTAACTAACTACCAGATTATATGGCAAACTAACTACCAGATTATACGGCTAACGAACTACCTGATTATATGGCTAACTACCTGATTATATGGCTAACTAACTACCAAATGCTTTACCTCTCATTCTCTCTCCCCTTTTCTCCTCCCCTCTCCCATTTTCTCCTAACTAACTACCAGATTATATGGCTAACTACCAGATTATATGGCTAGCTAGATTATATGGCCATCTAACTAACTGATTATATGACTAACGAACTACCAGATAATATGGCTAACTACCAAATTATATGGCCATCTCACTACCTGATTATATAACTAACTAACTATTAGATTACACGGCTAATGAACTACCTGATTATATGGCTAACTAACTACCAAATGCTTTACCTCTCATTCTCTCTCCCCTTTTCTCCTTCCCTCTCCCATTCCTCCTAACTACCAGATTATATGGCTAACTAACTACCAGATTATATGGTTTACAAAGTACCAAATTATATGGCTAACTAATTACCAGATTACATGGCTAACAAACTATCAGATTATATGGCTAACTAACTACCAGATTATATGGTTTACAAAGTACCAAATTATATGGCTAACTAACTACCAGATTACATGGCTAACAAACTATCTGATTATATGGCTAACTACCAGACCTCTTTTATTCTCTCTCCCCTTTTCTCCTCCCCTCTCCCATTTCTCCTCCCCTTTTCTCAGAGCTCTACATCTCAACTGTGTGTGTGTGTGAACACGCTCTTTGACACTAGTAGTTGTGAAAGAACAACACAATGGTCTGCCCAGTCCCAGCAGCAAGCCACATCCCTCACATCTCCTCAGAGATATCCCTGGTGTGGGGTACTCTAATCAATGGCAAATCATTTAGCCTGTGCTGGTTTTGTGTCCTATTATAGGCTATACAGCCCCATTACCCCACTGTGTCCTGTTGTTCTTTCTTGTTGAGTTTCATATAGTGGTGTTGAGGATATCTGACAGGTCTGATGATTTAACTCTCCCACACACACGCACGCACGCAAACACACGCACGCAATCACACACAATATTTGAACTGCGAGAGCTGCAGGGCGGCCTGGGAGACACTGGATATTGCTTGAGAAAAAACAGCTACAGCGTCACTTCTTAAACCCTAACTTACTTCATTGTGAATTGTGTCTGGGGTTTATCAGGGGGAAACACAGGCTGAGGGCAGAGTTTACAGTCAGAAGGACTTTATTGCTCTCAATGGTCTCTGTAAAACCGTCTGTGAAAACATGGACACTAGATTTGCATTCAAACTAATACATTTTGTGACACAATAATTTTACTGTATGTTTACATGGCTTGTATCATACGTAAATGCTTTAGAGGTCCACGTATATAACAAACACAGAAAACAACTGGGGAATATAAGGGTTGATCTCCCTCATGTTGAAGGAAAATGAGTTGGCCTAAACATATATGCGGAATCATTAAGGCGAGGGAGATTGGAAGGAGGAGATGGGGAGGGTGGAGATGGGGAGGGAGGAGGAGATGGGGAGGAGGAGATGGAGAGGGAGCGAGGAAGGGGATGGGAGGAGATGGGGGAGGAGAAGGGGAGGGAGGAGATGGGGAGGGAGGAGATGTGGAGGAGGAGAATGGAGAGGGGGAGATGGAGAAGGAGGGAGGAGATGGAGATGGAGAAGGAGGGAGGAGATGGAGAGGGAGGGAGGAGATGGGAGGGAGGGATGGAGAGGGGAGAGATGGGGAGACTACTTCTCACCCCTCTTCCCCTCTATCCTCTCTTGGATCCTCATTCTTCTCTTTCTCTCATACTTCCCCCACTCCTCTCATTCAGCCTCTCTGTCCTCCCTTTCCCCTCTCTTTTCCTACGCCCCCCCCCCCCCCCCCCCCCCGCCGGCCTCACCCTGTCCCAGCAGTGTTAAGGGGGAGGGGTCCAGAGAGACTGAGGGGAGATGACAATGGGGATAATGGAGCTTGCAGTAAGAGGGCCTGGTGAATAGGGTATTCAGTGTGGGCAGCCAAGAAACATCTCCCCTCTTACTTACAAACCCAGTTTCACTCTGTACAACAAGCTCTTTATATTCTGTGATTACTCTCCAACACACACACAGGCGTGCACATACACGCTCGGCACGCACATTTAAGGCATAGTGACACGACCCACACACACACACACACACACACACACACACACACACACACACCACACACACACACACACACACACACACACACAAGCATAAAGAAGTGCAAGAATGGTGAGACACATACCAACACAATGGATAGCCTAGTAGTATGCTATATCTGTCTGTAAATATAACTGTATTCTGTATTTAATACCTAGTGTTTATGACATAGTCATAAACTACACAGTACAAAATATCATCCACATTATTCATTATTATTTAAACTCTATATGATAGCTATATATGTACATGCAATATATACTGAGATGAAAATATTAGTATTTTTTATTTAACCTTTATTTAACTAGGCAAGTTAGTCAAGAACAAATTCTTATTTACAATGACAGCCTACCCCGGCCAAACCCTAACCCGGACAACGCTGGGCCAATTGTACGCCGCCCTATAGGACTCCCAATCACGGCCGGTTGTGATACAGCCTGGAATCGAACCGGGGTCTGTAGTGACGCTGAGTGCCTTAGACCGCTGCGCCACTCAGGAGCCCTTTGTATCTATTAGGGATCCCCATTAGCCGTTGCCAAGGCAGCAGCTTCTCTTCCTAGGGTCCAAACACATTAAGGCACTTACATTACATACAGTAATAAACAAAATATAAAACAATACGTTATATAACATTATTACACCACTACATATCTACAATACAAAATGTATAATACCACCATACAACAATATTACAAAATATAACTATCTGACGATCCACATTTAATTGAATAGTGTGTGCGTTAGTTTACGAAGTAGACTACAACACAGTATCGTCCATATTATTCATCAGTGTTGTAGCGAGCGGTCCATTTAAACTCTACGGAGCTCGTTAACCTACATTGAGATCTTGCTTGTAGGCTGTTGCCTAAAGCTGATGTGTTGTGGTGGGGCGGCAGTCATTGTGTACGCTTACTAAGTACGCAGAAAGAATCACTGTTTCGCTGTATTATACATGCATAATTATTGGTGGGGTAGGCTGCGAATGTCACGCAACGCAGGAAAGACGGGCGTAGATTTTGGCTCAATATATCGCAGAGTTGGATACAAGGGTGCAGAAAAATTCCATTCTTTTATGTTATTTGTATTAAAAAAAAAACTAATCCTGGCATCCACCATCGGTCTAATACATGTTATACCTAATCCTGTCATCCAGCATCTGGTCTAATACATGTTATACCTAATCCTGGCATCCAGCATCGG
>NC_036860.1:64362795-64368837 GCF_002910315.2 Salvelinus sp. IW2-2015
TCAGCATCGGGACTAATTAATGTTATCCTAACCTGGCATCCACCATCCGGTCTAATACATGTTTTATACCTAATCCTGGCATCCAGCATCGGGTCTAATACATGTTATACTTAATCCTGGCATCCAGCATCGGTCTAATACATGTTATACCTAATCCTGGCATCCAGCATGGTCTAATACAATTGTTATACCTAATCCTTGGCATCCAGCATCGGTTCTAATCACTATGTAAACCTAATCCTGGCATCCAGCATCGGTCTAACTTACATGTTATTACCTAATCCTGGCAACCAGGTCTTAGAACACAGGTCTGAAACGACCGAGACTAGCTCATGAAGAAACTCCAAACTGTGTTGATGTTGTGTTGTGCCGAGCTGAGTGTCCTTGGGTTCAGCAGTCCATATTCATGCATCCAAGCACGCCACGCACCACACACACAGATCCAGGGTGTCCAGCTGGCACGGTCAGGCAAGACAGAAAGCCGCCCAACAACCCCACAGAAACTACAATCGGCTTGACCCAGTGGTGTCTGCGTTGAGGAGAGCTTCAGAGCTCCACAGCCCCATTCCATCAGGCTCTCTCCAACCCTCTCCGGTCCACCAGCCCCCCCACACTGCCTGGGCGGCTTGGGCCAATATATAGCCCTCATACCGGCGCTCCACACGCCGCCCTCAGACGCCCGCTCTGCTGGCTATCCTCTTCACAGGCTGGGAGATCAGGGGAGGAGGCCCGGAGGGGGTTGGGTTTGGAGGGATGGAGAGAGAGAGGGAAGAGGGGTGTCTGATGTTCATGGCCCTGCCCTGCTGCAGCCTGTTGCATGGAAGCACCCCAATCAGACGCCTCTGTTCTCTGCATGAAGCCACACACACACACTGCTTCATGAAGCACACACACCACACTCCTTCATGAAGCACACAACACACACTGCTTCATGAAGCACACACACATACTCCTTCATGAAGCCACACACACACACTGCTTCTGAAGCACACACCACATACTCCTTCATGAGCAACACACCAACACACTCCTTCAACACACACACCCACACTCCTTCAAATGAAGCCACACACACCACACTCCTTCATGAAGCACACACACACACACTCCTTCATGAAGCACACCACACAACACTCCTTCATGAAGCACACACACACACTCCTTCATGAAGCACACCACACAACTCCTTCATGAAGCCACACCACACAACACACACTCAACTCACACACACATCACTCTCATGAAGGCACACACCAGGGGACTGGGAGAGAGGGAGGGAGGTTTGATGCTCCATATGGGAGCTCCCTTAGCCTTCCTCGCCATCTCTGTGCAAACAGGCAGATGTCACATTGGCTGGCCCCGCCCTGTGGGCCAGCGGGTCAGGGAGGGATGGAGGGAGGTTTGATGCTCCATATGGGAGCTCCCCTTGCAGGCAGATGTCACATTGGCCGGCCCCGCCCTGTGGGCCAGCGGGTCACAACATGACGGGGTAAATAACAGAGCAGGAGGACAGGAGAGAGAGGCCCAGCCCAGCTGCCTGCCAGAACAGCAACACCACAATACACACAAACATGGTCATGCTCATACACACAGGCTCATTTAAATACACACACTCATGCTAATACATACAGGCATACACACACACGCACATATATATAGTGTATTCAGAAAGTATTCAGACCCCTTCACTTTTTCCACAATTTGTTATGTACAGCCTTATTCTAAAATATTTTTTTCCCCTCATCAATCTACACACAATGCCCCATTATGACAAAGCGAAAACAGGTTTTAAGAAATGACTGCAACACTCAACATAGAGCTGCAGTTAGTTTCAGAGTGGGTGGCAAGAAATAAGTTAGTCCTAAATATTTCTAAAACTAAAAGCATTGTATTTGGAAAAAAACACTCACTAAACCCTATACCTCAACTAAATATTGTAATAAATAATGTGGGTTTTGAGCAAGTTGAGATGACTAAACTGCTTGGAGTAACCCTAAATTGTAAACTGTCATGGTCAAAACATATTTATGCAGTAGTAGCTAAGATGAGGAGAAGTCTGTCTATAATAAAGTGATACTCTTCCTTTTCAACAACACTGTCAACAAGGCAGGCAGGTCCTACAGGCCCTAGTTTTGTTGCACCTTGACTACTGTTCAGTCGTGTGGTCTGGTGCCACAGAAAAGGACATAGGAAAATTGGAAAATTGGATTCAATTGTACACAGAAAATAGGACAAATGTACACAGAGAGCTAATATTAATAATATGCATGTCAATCTCTCCTGGCTCAAAGTGGAAGAGAGATTGACTTCATCACTACTTGTATTTATGAGAGGTATTCGAGCTGTTGTATTGACATGTTGAATGCACCAAGCTGTCTGTTTGAACAACTGGTGCACAGCTCGGACACACATGTATACCCCACAAGACATGTCACAAGAGGTCTCTTCACAGTCCCCAAGTCCAGAACAGACTATGGGAGGCACACAGCACTACATAGAGKCATYGAACTCTATTCCACATCAAGTAACTGACGCAAGCAGTAAAATTAGATTTAAAAAACAGATTAAAAAAACACCTTATGGAACAGCGGGGACTGTGAAGCAACACAAACATAGGCACAGACACATGCATACACACACGATAACGTACGCACCATACATACACACGGATTTAGTACTGTAGATATGTGGTAGTGGTGGAGTAGGGGCCTGAGGGCACACAGTGTGTTGTGAAATCTGTGAATGTATTGTAATGTTTTTAAAAGGTTTTAATGTTTTAAAATTGTATAAACTGGCTTAATTTAGGAAGAGTAGCTGCTGCTTTGGCAGGATCCATAATTAATACAAATACAAATACATCAAATCAAATTGTATTTGTCACATGCGCCGAATACAACAAGCTTAGACTTTACCGTGAAACTTATGAGCCCTTTACCCACAATGCAGTTCAAAAGTATGAACATGATAAAATAGATCAGAAGAAAATAGTAACACAATAAAATAACAATAATGAGGCTATATATAGCAGGTAGCCTAGTGGTTGGAGCATTGGGCCAGTAACGAAAGGTTGCTAGATCGAATCCCTGAGCTGACAAGGTAAAAATCTGTCGTTCTGCCCCTGAACAAGGCAGTTAACCCACTGTTCCTAGGCCGTCATTGTAAATAAGAATTTGTTCTTAACGGACTTGCCTAGTTAAACAAAGGTTAAATTAAAAAAGATATATACAAGGAGTACCGGTACAGAGTCAGTGTACTGGGGTATGAGGTAGTTGGGGTGATTGATCTAATATGTACGTTTGGGTTAGGTGATTGATTGAAGTTCTATGTGGAAGGTAGGGGGTGAAAAACAGAAAGTCCAGGTAGCTGTTTAATTAACTGATCAGCAGTCTTATGGCTTTGGGGTAGAAGCTGTTCAGGAGCCTTTTGGTCACAGACTTGGCGCTCCGGTACCGGTTGCTGTGCGGTAGCAGAGAAAACAGTCTGTGACTTGGGTGGCTTGAGTCTTTGAAAAAGAAATGTGGGCCTTCCTCTGATACCGCCTGTTAGAGAGGTCCTGGGTGGCAGGGAGCTTGGCCCCAGTGATGTACTGGGCCATACACACTCTGTAGCGCCTTGCAGTTGGATGCCAAGCAGTTGCCATACCAAGCTGTGATGCAGCCAGTCAAGATACTCTCAATGGTGCAACTGTAGTACTTTTTGAGGAACTGAGGGCCCATGTCAAATCTTTTCAGCCTCCTGAGGGGGAAGAAGTGTTGTCGTGCCCTCTTCATGACTGTTTTGGTGTGTTTGGACCATGATAGGTCCTTAGTGATGTGGACACCGAGGAACTTCTCGACCGTCTCCACTACAGCCCAGATGTGAATGGGGGCGTGTTCGGGCCTCCGTTTCCTGTAGTCCACGATCAGTTCCTTTGTCTTGCTGACGTTGAGAGAGAGGTTGTTGTCCTGGCACTACACTGCCAGGTCTCTGACCTCCTCCCTATAGGCTGTCTCATTGTCGTCGGTGATCAGGCCTACCACTGTCGTGTCGTCAGCAAAACTGGTACTCCCTGTATATATAACGGGTACTTCCTGTATATATAAACGGGTACTTCCTGTATATATAACGGGTACTTCCGGTATATATAAACTGGTACTCCCTGTATATATAACAGGTACTTCCGGTATATATAAACTGGTACTCCCTGTATATATAACGGGTACTTCCGGTATATATAAACTGGTACCTCCTGTATATATAAACTGGTACTTCCTGTATATATAAGCGGGTACTCCCTGTATATATAAGCGGGTACTCCCTGTATATATAAACTGGTACTCCCTGTATATATAAACTGGTAGTTCCGGTATATATAAACGGGTACTTCCTGTTTTTATAAACTGGTACTTCCTGTATATATAAACTGGTACTTCCTGTATATAAACTGGTACTTCCTGTATATATAAACTGGTACTTCATGTATATAAACTGGTACTTCCGGTATATATAAACGGGTACTTCCTGTTTTTATAAACTGGTACTTCCTGTATATATAAACTGGTACTTCCAGTATATAAACTGGTACTTCCTGTATATATAAACTGGTACTTCCTGTATATATAAACTGGTACATCCTGTATATAGCCTCCTTATTGTTTTTAGTTTGTTACCATTTCCTTTTTTATTGAGAAAATATTTGTCTTACTTTTTCATTCTTAAAAGTTTAAGCCGTTGTCTAATCTTACATATGGAATTGTTTTAAGAAGGTCATACCGTGTATCATTTAGCTATTTGATTTAGAGTTTTAGAACCCCTTTAGGTATCCCTAAAAAATATATTTAAAAAAATATGACTTTGTATGGGTTACCTTCAGACGAGTCCCGTGAAATTTGTGGGGGTCGTAGAGCAAAACAGAGAACACCACCTTGTTTGTGAGAGCCTCCCCTTTCTATTCAGTGCTCATATTAGTTTAGAGTGGTCATATTAGCCAAACCGTTCAGATGCTACAGACGTTTTGGTGAGAAAACCGATTTTTGGGATGTCTCCTGCTCTGACAAACAGAGCTGTAGCGCTCTGCCACTTTCCAACATACTGTAGATGCGGAAGTACAACCTAGGCAGATGCGGTGGATTGAGGCCCATGCAAACAGCTATCTGTAGCTTAAATGTAGGGATTTGGATGGGGATTTTTTGATTATGTTACTTAGATTGACACACCGGTGTGTCAATAGACTTTAGTTTTTTTAATCTGCACAGTTGGGTATGGGCTCGTAAGTAAATATTTCACTGTAAAGTCCACACCTATTGTATTCTGTGCATGTGACCAATACAATTTGATTTGATAAGCATGCATTCAATACACACACAGAATAAGGCACTTTCATCCTCAAATGCAACCACTAACATGCCCTGATTTGACTAGAGCATGTCCCTGCTCCAAACGTTTTCTGTCACATTGTTGTTCAGTATCTAACTTTCCTCTCCCTACTGTAAATCTCTCCTTCATGTTGTCAACTATTTACCCGTGTGAGGCCTGCTCCACTCCTTGTGTATGCGTGTAACAAAGGCTGAAGAGACAGGTTCCGCTTACCAGGCAATGTAGAGGTATGGGTCGCCATCTTGGACAGAGCAGAGGAATGAACACACACACACACACACACACACACACACACACACACACACACACACACACACACACACACACACACAGTGTGTGTTAGCCTGGAGGGGAGGAACAGAGGTACTTTACACACTGCAGTGACAGCACTTTCCTTTAACACCAGGGTATAAAATGGATTTGAATGAGAAAGGGGAGGACAGGGGGAGATGCACGGGGAGGGATGTGGGGCGGAGGGGGGAGGCATGGGGGAGGGGGACTCCCCTTGTGTAACAGGTCTGCTGCTGGGAGCCTCCAGCATGTTATGGAGATGGAGGAGAGGAAGGGTCACCCCTCTGTTCTGTTCTCTCTCTCCCTCTGCTGCAGCTCTTCTCTTTTCACTCTCTCTTCCCTCTGTCCCTCCCTCCTCCCTTCCCTCCCTCCTCCCATCCCTCCATCCTCTCCTTT
>NC_036860.1:64368862-64371382 GCF_002910315.2 Salvelinus sp. IW2-2015
GCCCGGTCCATCCCTCTGTTCATTAGCATAGCAGCTGCAGAGTTGCAAGTGGGAGACAGGGCAGGTTTGGGGGGGGGGGGCTCCAGTCAATGGCACGGTCTCTGGGTCTTGAATAGGCTGAACAGGACCCAGCAGCCCAGACAAAAGAGGAGGGAGAGAAGAATGAACGAGAGAATGGGCGCTTGTCACTTTTCAATGGAAAAGCACAGAATGGAGTGAAAGAATGAAAGAAAAGTTGAAAAAATGACGGAGGGCAAGAGGAAAGAAGCGGCCTGGCCACCTGTCTCTGTCTCTCGTCTCTTTCTGTTTCTCTCTCTCCTAGAAAAGAGCAGCAGAGAAGATTATTTAGCAACAGACATGTTTTATTTCTTCTGGGAGAAAAAAAGGCCAGTGGCCATACCAGCTGAGTACCATTAACAAGCTATCTAATAACAAGCTATAATAACAAACTGATTAATACATGATAATCTAACTGATAATAACAAGCTGATAATAACATGATAATAAGATAACTAACAGATAATAACATTACATAACAAGCTATAATAACAAACTGGAATAAACTTAAAACAAGCTGCAATAATAACACAATGATAACCTGATAATAACAAGCTGATATAACACTAGATAATAACATAGATGAAAATACACATGATAATAACAATGATAATAACAATGATATAACATGGATACTAACGTAATGTAACTGAAATAACAAGCTGATATACAACAAATGATAATAACAAAGCTCATAATAACAAGTTATAATAACAAGCTGATAATAACAAACTTATAACAAGCTGCTGATAAATACAAACTGATAACAAACTGATAATAACAGCTGTAATAAGAATGAATAATAACAATGTTAATAACATGATAAATTAGCTTTAGTACTAAACAAGCTGTAATAACAAGCTGATAATACAAAACTGATAACAAACTATAATAAAAGACTGAAGCTGAAATAACGTATGAGACTTAATAAACGATGATGTTATAACTAGTGATAAAACAGCTGATAATAACAACTATATAACATATCGTTAACAAGATAATAACATAGCTGATATACAACATGATAATAACAATAATAATCAAGCTGTAATAACAAGCTGATAATAACTAGCTGGATAATAACAAACTGAATAACAAATGAAATAACCAACTGACTAATGAGAATAATAACAAGATAATAACAAGCGTGATAATCACAAGCTGTAATAACATATGATAGTAACATGATGATATAACATATGTATTAACTAGTTGACAATAACAGGCATTGTAATAACAACTGATGATAACAATTAACTATTATAAACATGATATAATAACATGTATACTGACATAATGAACAAACTGATATAATGAAATTAATAACGGATAATAACAAACTAATGAAACATATAATTAACATGATACAATAACAAACTGATGTAACATGCTGATACAACGATGATAATAAAAATGATGATACATTATAATAACATATAATAAAAAGCTATAACACACGATATAATCAAATTAATAAAAGCTGATAACATACATGTATACAAATCTACAAGCTTCTATAACAGCCTAAACAACTATGACATCATGATGATAACACAC
Organism: Salvelinus sp. IW2-2015; assembly: GCF_002910315.2. Lineage (NCBI taxonomy): Eukaryota > Metazoa > Chordata > Actinopteri > Salmoniformes > Salmonidae > Salvelinus > Salvelinus sp. IW2-2015. The sequence continues at coordinate 64,370,477 of NC_036860.1, forward strand.
TGAATAACCAAAGCAGATATAAACATGATAATAACATGATATATATACAAGCTAACAACCTTATTACAATAATAACAGCACATAACAACATGATGATACAAGATATAAATCGTTAATAACAATTACAGTGATAAACATGAACTAACTGCTAAATAAACAAGCTGTAACACACTGTGTAACAAATAATAACACTGTAACACAGTTATAACAAGCTTACAGTTGTACAAGCTGGATAACAAGTATAACAAGCTATACCAGGTATAACAGCTGTAACAACAGCTATAACAAGTGATAAACAGCTGATACACTAAAAAACAAGTTGATCAACACAACTCCTGTCATCCTTGTCAGACAATGCCGACACATTTACCTGTTTACGCAAATTACTGGTTATAGCAGGGATGCAATATATTCCCTTTGCACTTCGTGAAACAAATAGCTTACCTCCAATCACAGTTGCTATCTGATGCTCCCTTCGTCGTCACCTACATCTCCATCTCTCTCTGACTGTCAATCCTTGTGCAGAAATGGTGAACAAAACCATTTACAATGTTTTACGCAAAGATAACTTTATAGCAGGGATTGAATAACATAGTATCCCTTTGCAACTTGTGAACAAAAGTAGCTTAACTCCCAATCCACAGGTTTGTATTCTGATTGCTCCTTCGTCGTTTCTGCACAATCCTCAAAACAATGGTGGAATCTGCCAGCTAAACTGGAGATTATTATACTGCCATGTAAACACAAACCCCACAAATGATTGTCAACAGTTGGTGGTTTGTTTAACATAATCATGTGTGTCTTGTATGGCTAAGTAATTTAATCATGTTTGTCTTGTATGGCTAAGTAATTTAATCATGTTTGTCTTGTATGGCTAAGTAATTTAATCATGTTTGTCTTGTATGG
>NC_036860.1:64375332-64376664 GCF_002910315.2 Salvelinus sp. IW2-2015
TAAGTAATTTAATCATGTTTGTCTTGTATGGCTAAGTAATTTAATCATGTTTGTCTTGTATGGCTAAGTAATTTAATCATGTTTGTCTTGTATGGTATTTTGCAAAAGAAGTTGTAGATGGATCATTTAATATTGTTTCTCTCTCTAGGTCTCAGAGCCCCCATCAGCCTCTGAACACCACATACCCAGTGTGTCCCAGTGTATTTTATGTTGTCTACTGTTCCAACCAGCCTGCCTTCTTAAACTTAAACTTAAAATCCACTCAAAAAACGATKTTTTAGTATTTTATTGTTCATTAATCCACTGTTGATATAGTCCCAAAATGTTTTGCATGTCAGTTGTCAAGTTTTCAAGATATAGGATTTTCAAGAAGCAAAGTGTCACTTGCCACATCATCATGATGATGCGTTTTGCAGCATATGATGCGTTTTGCAGCATTTGATGCGTTTTGCAGCATATGATGCGTTTTGCAGCATTTGATGCGTTTTGCAGCATATGATGCATTTTGCAGCATTTAATGCGTTTTGCAGCATATGATGCGTTTTGCAGCATATGATGCATTTTGCAGCATTTAATGCGTTTTGCAGCATATGATGCGTTTTGCAGCATATGATGCATTTTGCAGCATCACCATAATGTTATAGGCAAGTGACATTTTGCTTCTTGAAAACCCAATATCTGGAAAACTTGACTGCTGACATGCAAAACACTTTGGGACTATATTAACAGTGGATTAATCACAAAAAATCTAGTTTTTGAGTGGATTTTTTCTTTAATACCTCTGCATGCTCACTTACATTTACATGTTAGTCATTTAGCAGACACTCTTATCAAGAGCGACTTAAAGTAGTGAGTTCATACATTTTCATATGGTCCTCTGTGGGAATTGAACCCACAACCCTGGCGTTGCAAGTGCCATGCTCTACCAAGTGAGACACAAGGGACTGTGTCATAAAACCAGTAGGCCTATTTGGTGTGTGTTGGGAAGTAGACAACTGAGGAACAGTTCTTAGAGCACAAGATCACATCAAAAGTGGACACTGGGCACATGCATGTTACAGACGTCATGTTGCCTGCTTAGCGAGTACCACCCCCCCCTGATTGGGCTAAATACCTGGCTGGAACTCGAGACCTCTGCTTTGCTAACACAAGCGACCACCCTCCTTGACAATGTTCCAACGGTTTGAGACACCCAAAAGGTCTTAATTGGATGGCTCCATCGGCTCCATTTCAAGCTAGCTGTGGAGTGACCTTACAGTACGTTCTTGGCTCCATCGGCTCCATTTCAAGCTAGCTGTGGAGTGACCTTACAGTACGTTCTTGGCTCCATCG